>NC_081854.1:59257324-59544824 GCF_963259705.1 Myotis daubentonii | reverse complement strand
CATTAACCCTTCAATTTCAGGCCGAAACTGGAGAGCGGTAACACCGTTGCCGTGAGGTAGTTTTCCTAAAGGTGTTAGTGGGCACCTGGTAGCTCTCACCACCGGATTGCTGAAGGAAGTCATTTTGAGTGGTTTTTTAAAGTGAATCAAAGGAAGAATGCATGCAAGGACAGCATGTATTCTAAGTTTGCACTGTTTTGCACAGCGTAGGGAAGCGCTCATTTTCAGTTGTACTGTCCACCCCCCCTCCTTCATGTTCGGCCTGCATGCATGCGCCACACCGGTAATGACAAAAACCTGTCACTTTGACCGCTCTGTATATTTTAAGTAATCAAGTGACTGTTATCGCTGAACTGACTTAAGTCCTTAAATGACCAGTTCTGCACTATATGGAAAGTAGACGGTTGCTCCTCTTGCCACTACCATCACATGGCGACATACAAGTACAGGAGAAAGTGTCGATTGCTGATATGTTGCAGTTGCTCAATGAGGTAAACTAGTAGTCGTCATTCAAATCTGTGTGCAGGGATACCCGCTGCGGTAAGTGCTCTGCCATTCCTTTTGCGCCGTAATGCCATGAATGAAATGCCAAGCAGAAGTGACCAGTACCTGGTAACCAGTGTCCGGTAACTGCTGCGCCTTACAAAAAGTGACTGCTAACCAGCAACCGGTAAGCGTTAACTAGTAATGTAATGAACAGCAACCAGTCCCTAATAACCTGGTAACTATTACCAAGCAACTGGTCAGCAGTGACCGGTAAACAGTCACGAGCAACTACTCCGCAGTAACCTAGTACCTGGCAACCGGTCACCTGGCAACTCGTAACCAGTCACTTGAAAGTCTGTACCAGGTGCAGGTGACCGGGATGACGGCGAACAAGCAACCGCCATGCAGTCCCCAGGAAGCACACACCGTAACCAGTGCAACTGGTACAGGCCTACCTGCCATCCTGCCTCCCTGCCTCCCTGCCATTCTGCCTCCCTGCCTTCCTCCCTCCCCCCCCTCCCTCCCCCCCTGCCCCTCCCTCCCTCCCTGCGCCCCCCTTCCTCCCTTCCCGCCTTCCTGCCTTCCTCTGTCCGCCCTCCGCTGTCCCCCTTCTCCCTTCCCCCACCCACTGCAGCTCGTCTCTACCACAGCCCTCTAACCTGAGGAGGAATTGGAAGCATTAGCAGGCATCACGCAGCAGTAACAAGCAATCCAAAGGGAGCAACCTGTTCACCCAAGACCCCTTGACCGACAGTAAGGAACTTCGTAGCGCACAGGCAAGGAAAGACCACCGCAGCCCAGGAACAGCACCACACAGCGACCACAGCCCCTGACACCAACACAGCAATGTGCAAAGGCCTTCCCGCCCTTTAACGCCAGCACACAGCAAATGCAGGGAGGCACAGCAGTCTTCGGAGCGAAAGCAGCAGTCAGTCAGGCACTGCACGCAAGACGACAATGTCAACTAAGGAAAGCCCTGGACGTGATGAAGTGGACAACCTAGGACGGGAAAGGTACCAGTGCAAAGGAAGCCAACAGGACAAGCTGAGCAGCATGACAGCACCACAAGGAATGGCCACACTTGTTCCTGACACCAAGAACAAGGCAGGCACCAATACTCTCCTCGCCGCATACTCACACTGTCCCCGCGAACACGCAGGAAAGGCCAGCACAAACCAACAGTTCTGCACAGCGAACGCAGCAGCCATGCATGCACACACGCAGCGCACCACCCGCACACCGCAGGAAGCATCAGACAGCGTTTCCCGCACACCAAGGACGCATGCGGAAACGGAAGTACCTTATACACCGCTGTGCAGCACCTCACGCCAATGCAGTCGCTGCAAGGACACGTTAAGGAAGGGGTTTCTCTTCAAGCAGAGACATCAACCTCAAAGACGGACGCACTCCAGCAGAAGCACCCCTGGCAGGAAAGGGAAAGTGATGGTGAAACCTGGCCCTGGCAAACAGGGAACGCCTTCCACACACAGTCTGCCTCATAGGAAATGCAGAGTGCAAAGCCAGCCAAGAGCAGACACATAGTTCACGTGTGTGTAGCAGCCGAGGAACACAGACAATTCCAGCGATCGAAAGCACAGGAAGCAAGGCCCAGAGGAAGGCAGCACCTGCTCACGGTCGCGCAGTTAGTGGGCACAAGAGGAGACCCTGTACTGCGCCCCCCCCCCAGCCTGCAGAACACAAGTAGCCATGTGACTTTGAACATGGAAGGACACAGCAAAGTGTGCCCCTGTGTGCAAGACCCAAAAACAGGCCCGCGTGATGGGGCACGCATCGGCAAGCATGGCCAGACTACAACCACAGCAGGCAAGCACGGACTCGGCAGTCTAATACCGAGTGCTCATGGCCGCAGGTCACTGACCTGCAGACAGGAAACGCCAAGCACATGTCAGGTGTCAAGTGCCTCAACTCATTGCATGCAAATAACAGGGGACTGGGCATAGGAAGTCTCCGGCACCTCAGTGTCTGCCATGACCTGTGTGTGCATGGCAGCCGGGACGACTGTGGTCGATGTGCATCAAGCCCATATGACAGGCACCATGTGCTCAAGCCAACCTTCACAATCCGCAGTGTGCTATGCTGGCACAACCGAAATCAGACCACCGCACAGGACTCCACAGCCAACAGTAGACAAGGCGGGCCGGGCTGTGCTGCAGCTGCAGTAGTGATGTGCTCGCTGCCGGAAAGCAGTCCCACCTCCACAGGAAGACAGCACTGACAACCATGAATGCTGACTCCTAACGCACCCTTCAGCCTAGAGGCTATGCTGCACGGCCAAAGCCAAGGCACCGTGTGGCATGGCTCGACACAGAATGGACAGGAAAGGAGACGAACGGGCACATAAACGAGCACAGGGGAAGCCACCTGAGAGGCAGCACAGTTGCAAACCCTTCGCTGCATGCTGGTGACGAGCATCAGCAAAGGTGGCCAAGCACACAGAGAGCAGACGCTGACTGGAAACATCAGCGACACGGGAAAAGCGGCAACCAATTGCAGCTGAAGCAGAGACACCTCCCAGGACATGCCATCGATCAGAGTATGACTGCCTGCCCTGGAGAAGGCACACCTGACGGAGCCCACGAGCACACGCGCCGAAATGGTGAGCAGTGCAACACACCACAGCCACCGAGCCACCAAAAAACCCTGGGAGTCACGTGACCCACAGCAGTGTAAGCACCCAGGGGAACACAGCCCCTTCGGAGGTAGACCTGGGAATGCCCGCACCAGCACCAGGCTGTTAACGGAAGGCAAGGACTCAAGCAGCAGGCCAGGCACACATGACCACGCCGTAATGATGACTGATAACCCCAAATGCCAAGGGGCATGCCCTCCCAAATGCATGTCTCTCCCCCACAGCATGAGGGGAGAACCCGTCGTCAGAGCAGCGGAACCACCCACCCAGAAACAGTCACCTCAGGGATGGATAGACTAGCGGCAGTGATCATTCGGAGTATGGGCCATGATCAAGGCGGGGATGCGTGGGGAGCCTTCCAAACACAAAGTCACAGAAGGGAGGAGGGAGGGAGGGAGGGAGGGAGGGAGGGAGGGAGGGAGGGAGGGAGGAGGCAGGCCCATCCCTCACGGAATGCACAGATGGCCAGGTTGGTGTCAGAGACCTGAGAACTGGGAATCCCATTGTGGCTCACGCCTGCAAACACCATGAGCACGTAGCACCTGAGACCGTGCCTCCGAAGCTTTTTCAGAACCACCCACAGGAAGCGGGGCGGCCGTGCTCCTGGCCGCGAGCACAGTACCGGCCCTGAATACAGTGTGACTGCCATTCCAGGAATCCCCATCCTGCGCACTCCACCACAGGAAAGGTGGCATTGGTGGGAGCATTGGAAAGGAACAACCGCTCAGCATGCAGGAACACACCATGGCATGCAGTCATGCCAGAAACGCCACGCTGGACTCGGCGGGGTACGGCTTGGTCGTGCAGGGGATCACATGTACTGTGCCAGCACCGTACCTCATGGTAAGGCAACGATTGTAGCAAGGAGGACCTGAAGACACTGCAATCCTTTAGGGACGGGAATGAAAGCACCATCGAGCAGCAATGCAGTGGCCAGGAAGAGTGGGAGGTGGCATAGTCCACGACAGCTCTCACCAAGGAGTGGATGCCGTGATCGCACCCTGTGGAAAGCCCTCTGATGGACCTACCAAGTGCACTGCCCGTGAAACGCAGGCAACACAGTTAGCGCTGCCAACGCAATCGTAACCCCAGATCTCCAGTGTAAAGACTGAGCACAACCACACATCAAAGTACCAATCCGTCAACATGCTCCATGGAGACCTGCACACAGACTGGAATGATGACACACAGTCGTAGAAGCCCAAGCATCGGCCCATCATGGCCAGCACACTCAGTCAGTACGGAGTACTGTGCTGTGCCCAGTCAGCACGATCACAAGGATTCACCAGACATCATCATCAAGGGGAAGTTCGCCATCGAATGTGTCCAGGACAGTACTCCGTCTTGACGGGCATGCCACGGAATGTATCGCACAGTGTGCGCGGCCATCATGCCCTTGAGAATTCTCAGCGGCACGTGGGCTGTGCTCGATGGCATGCGATCACCTCTCAATGGACTGAGAGGCCCCGCTGCCAACCTGGAGGCATTCACAGTGCCTGAGGAGGTAAAGGCTGCCACCATTCCAGAAAATGGCTTCTCCCCATGAGCCAGAAGCCTCCCATTCCAGTGGGTGCAGGTGCAGTCAGCAGCGATCCAAGGAGGTCTGAGCACCATAAAGAATTCAGCACACACAAAGTGCAGAGCAGCATGGCTATTCATCAGGAAGCCGACCTCATCTGCACACGTGGTGAGATGCAACCCTGCTCACCGTGAATCGCAGCAGCATGTGACAGCAAACAGGAAACGACCAGCACTGCATCCCAAGGGAAAGGAATCAAACAGTGTGAAAGCGCTGCCACTGCTCCCCCCGCAAAGTGCAGGGAGACAGCACCGTTAGGCCAAGCAGTGCAGCAGCCATGGACAGCAGCAGTGCATTAGAGACACAGCACGTCCTTTGCAGGGATTCTGCCATGTTTCCAGTGCTGCCATGCCGTGCGTCTGGTGTTGCATCACTGTATAGCTGGCTGAAGCAGCCCGACATGCACACACCACCGACCACCTTGCACTCGCCATGCTGCTGACAGCATGGAAAGGGCAAGCAGCAGCCCATGCACTTCTCAGGGAAGGAATGGCCTCGCAATGATCACACATGCCATGCACAGGGAGAGCAATCGAACGGACAGGGCAACCGAGAACAGCAGGAACCAGGGGGAAACCCCCACAGGGGGAAAACGTGAACAAGTTCCCGGCTACTAAACCTGCAGCGCACACCGGTGGCAGGACATGCCGTGGAGCACAAAGCAACGCCATGACACACGAGAGGCAAACACGCACTCAGAAGCAGGGACAAGCACCTGGCAAAGACGCATCTTGCGCTGTGCTGCACACGCTGACGGCATCATCAACAGAAGGGAGACAGGGCAGGGCACATGCACACACTGCCCTCCTCACCACTCCCATGGCCTGAGAGGGAATGCACCAGAAGAGCTGCCCTTATCACCACTATCATGAGCCTCGCCGCATCATCAGTGTAGCTGGACAGAACACAGCAGGAACATGAAAGCATGACAGACATGGAAGGAATGGCAGACGGACACGCCAAGCAGCACACAGTCACGACCAGAACGCACAGCACAACGCTGCCAGTACTGTAAAGCGCACAGCATGTGTAGTGGGACAGAAGCGCGGGCACGGGCCAACAGCAAACCTACCAGCAACTACGCCGTAAGCACGACAGGAAGCACAGCAAGCAGGAAGCCTGCATCCCAAAGGGAAAATGCCACAGCACTGCAGACCACAGGCCAGGACATACCAGGAAGAATGCACAGCAGTGCCAGACCTTACCGTTCCCAGAAGACACATCAAACTCAGTCGCTGAGGTGGAGGACAGACGTCGCAGCTTCCCAGGGAGCGGTGCCACAGACCTGCCGCCACACATCCCTGTGGAGAATTGGGAGGTCATCAGGGGATGGAAGTGCATCATGAAGGGATTCCCCGCCACACACCTCACAGACACACTGGAAGAAAACAACAGAGAGCAGGGGACTTCACAGCAGCCTCAGGCAAGAACACACGGGCAGACAAGAAGTCGTGGGAATTGCACAACAGGGAAGGCAGCGGAAGGAAGGGCCACAGCATCACGCCACAGTCAAGCAGAGCAAACACGCAGACAGCAATCCCACACTCCAATCCTCAAAACCTCCATTGCTCCCCCCAACCCACCCTACAGCCCACATCAAGCACCATGAGGACACGGGGAAAGCGAGCACAGAAAACACAGGGAAGGACAGCTACCATGCATGCCAAAGCGGCATGCCAGTGCATGCATCAGATGTGGGCACCCAAGCACAGAAGCGCAGTCAGCAAAGAGCTGCCAGCAGCGCTGAAACCAGCAGCAGACAGTCAGCAACTGCATGAAGACATGCCTAAGAGCAAAGCAGTGAACAGACAGCAGTCTGTGCCAACAAACATCAAACAGCACAGAAGCGCAAGTGCACCTCAAGGAGCACAGCCAAAGAAGCAGGCAGCACTTGCAAAGAGAGACGCAAGAAGATGGCAGAGAATACACACCATTGTGCCAGCACACGGGAAGGGCAGGCTGCGCCCAGGAAGCCTTCCAAGGAGGCAGCAAAGCAGAGTTCGAACCTCTGGGAAGCACACAGGGAGGGGCAGCAGGGAAGGACAGGCATCCCAGGAAAAACAAGCTCTCCACGGCAGCTGCCCACACCGTAAAAGCTGCCCGCAGAGGCAGTGCAGCGGAAGGCGCCATCACAGCAAAAGAAAAACCTCACAGCAGGAGCAGAAGGCAGAGGACACTTGAGGGAAGGCGTGAACTGAAGACCAGAAACAGCACTCTCAGAAGCCTTTCATAAAATGTGCTGCAGTTCCAGAAATGCCCACAGGATGGCAGCAAAGGATAACAAATGAAGCGGCGCGATAAGCCTTTCATGAAATGTGCTGCAGTTCCAGAAATGCCCACAGGATGGCAGCAAAGGATAACAAATGAAGCGGCGCGATTTTTCAGCGCACAGACCAGAGATTGTGGCTCAATCCTCAGTCTTTCAGCAGCAGGCACTGCACTGCGAAGCTGCCAGCAGGGAAAATGGGCTACCTGGAATCTGCTGCCATGCACGAGCGGCGAAGCAACGCGGAACGCGGCAGGGAAAATCAGGAAAGAGTAAGCCAACCTGACGGGAAAAGGATTTCGCAGCACCACAGAAAACAGCGAAAGATGACATGCAAACCGCTGTCCTATCCCGGCAGCCCCGGGATAACAAGGCCTCACTGACAGTGAAAGAAACCGAATTGGAGACCTCACAGCAGGCAACCAAACAAAGCAGACAACAGGAAACCCCTGCACACCACACAGGCAAAGGCGAAGCAGGATCACCACAACATCACTCTGGACGAACGGCAGTGCAGAACAACAGGTGGATCTCAGCAAGCAAGCACAGGGGACACACACTGCAAAGAGAGTCACTGGCACCCTTCCCTGGGGAAACCACCTGTCACACAGCACTGGTAGACGGCGATGTTCCCTGCAGCCTGCAGAAAACATCCACGCAGCACGGAATCCCAGCACCACGGACGCCCAGCACTCACTTGCAGCGTGTATTGGGGAGCCATGACCAGGGATGACACTGGAAGCACAGCAAGGGCACTGCCTGGAAACGGAAACCTCAAGCAGGGCAGAAATCCAGGCCTGGAAACAGAGAACAGAAAAGGAAGGGAAGCCACAGGCAGCACTGGGAAGCACTGACCCTTTCCCAAGGCACAGAAACCCACCACCACATGCAAAAAGCATGGAAAACTGTACCAGCTGCATGAGCACAGGCGGGCCACAACATCACAGCACACTCCTCCAGCAATCACAGTCCCAGAAAGGACCCCACAGGGCACCCCAGGAACATGCCCCCCCCCCCCATGGCAGTACATGTGTGGCATTTCAGGTTCCCAGGGCCAAGAATACAATCGTTAGATCCCAGGAAAGCTTACAAAAGGAACCTACACAGGCTATGGAGACCAAGACCAGGCAGCAAAACAGGGCACTGACCTGTCCAAACTCCAAAGGTCTACAAAACCACGACTCCCAGAGCAGACACACAGAAAGAGACTTTTATGGCAGATAAGGCAGTCAGACAAACAAAGAGGACTACTTCCAGGCAGGCAGGAAGGACCGAAGGCGAGAAAGCAGAAACAAAGAAAGACACGAACACAGCAAAGCAGGAAGGCAGTCAGGCAGGAATGATAAGAAGGGCCACCCAACAAATCCTATCGCTGAAACCTTCCTCAGGCTCCAAGCACCTGCACAGAGGCAGCGGGACACCCAACACTGTCATACATGATGGACTGACCCATCCCAAACACACATGGCATAACCCACTGTGGCCTTTTCAGCGAGGCAACACCCTCAAAAGGGTCACAGGGAAATCAGAACCATGCAAGGCGGAAAGCGGCCCTGGGCAGACTCCCTGTGGAAAAGAGCAGACTGCGGGCGGGAAAGCGAAGGGTTGCGGAGAGGAAACTCTGCACCCATCGGAAAGCACAGGAAGCAATATCCTCCTGCAATAAGGAAGGAGCACACCTGCAACCAAGGCACAGGACACTACACGGACAACGACACAAGGACACCGGACAACAACACAAACCTTGAGAAGAACAGTGCAGCTACCAAGGAAAGATCCTGCCACAGGATGTAGTGGGAAGACAGCTGCAAATGCACCTGCAAACCAACACAGTGCCATCTGTGGCCTGACAGGACTCCAGGGAAATGTACGGCAACTAAGCTGCAAGATCAGAGCAGCAAAGTACCGCATGCTCCAAAGAATGGGCTTCCAGGCACACACCACATACCTGCAAGGAATGTGGCAGAAGGAAGTGCATGCCAGGCACCTCCATGGAGAGCAGTAAGAGCCCTCGGACCCGAATCCAGAGCCATGCACCTGGTGATCCCTCTGTCAAACCAAGCTCCTCCATGCACACCTGCTGCCAAGCATAATGGAAGACTCACATGCACTCAGAAAGGCAAACAGGACCGTCAAACACACGGCGAAGCAGCAGAAGGGAGTCGCCCTCCACAACATCAGCACAAACAACCCACAACCCTGAGAAGACAGCAAAGCTGGGAAAGCAAAACTGTGAAGGACGGGAGGGAGGGAGGGAGGGAGGGAGGGAGGGAGGGAGGAAGGAAGGGAGGGATGGACGGAGGACAAGCAGAAGACTGGAACAACACCATGTCATAGGCAGCAGCCTTGACAATGCCCTCCAAACAGCAATGCTACAAGAACACATCACAGAACAGCACCAGCTCCCCACCGCTGCAGAAAGACTGCGCCATCCCACTGACAGCCAGCAGACGGCAGCAGAGGATCAGAAGCAGCACCTGGAAATGTACAAGTGCAGCAGAGTCAAGACATTGACGACAACCCTCACACAGCGCATAGCAGTCGCTGAGAGTCTCAAGCTGAAACCGCACGCAGATGGCTAATTGGAGAAAAGTAACGGGCAAACGTCGCGGGTCACCATGGCAACATGCAGGGCAATCCATGACCCACCACTGACATCTGGAATCGCACGGCAGCCCTGCCAAGAAGTGCCTCAACAGGAACACAGACACCAACCAGGAAGCACAGGAACGCGCAGACACAGACACACACACACACACACACACACACACACACACACACACACAACAGATAGGGAGGCCGCTTCACAACAGAAAGCGAGTCAAGAATGAACATGCGCACCAGCATGCAGCCGGGAAAAAGAACCAGGCCTGACAGCAGCACACGAGAAGCAGGGGAAACCAGGGAAACAGGACAGCGGGGCAACGCAGAGCAGAGCACACAGAACACTGCATGACCCGTAAGGAGAGCCTGAACATGTGAAGCGAGAGCCAGGCAGTGAATGCTCCCTATGCAAACGGGCCGGGGGCAGTGGGAGGGAGCTGCAGGCCCTCCCCAGAGGAAAGCACTCAGCAGACATTCGCACTAAAGCAGCAACACCGAGCCACCCATCCTCACTCCCTGTGGAGCAGCACATGGAAGCTGTGCACCGTCACGTCAGGTGACTGTGGCTGGCAAACCATGAGGAGGAAAGAAGCCAACACACTCTTCCACACCTTCAGTCATCCAGGATTTCAAGGGAATCAGGGAGCACAGAAACGAGCCGACATTACCGTAAAGGGGAGCAAATCAGAGAGATAAGTGTCCGGATCCACCTAGCACCTCAGCGCATGGACCCCGCGCTCCTTCCTCCCTCCCTCCCTCCCTCCCTCCCTCCCTCCCTCCCTCCCTCCCTCCCTGCCTCCCTCCCGCGCTCCAGCGCTCTGCCCCGCTCACCTGCACCCTCACGTCCGCAGCCGCTCCGGGGAGGCCCGCCGCGCGCCTCAGCCTCCAACACACACCCGGGGGGGCCTTTGTCGAAGCCGCTGAAGCCAAAACCAAAGTGGGGGGCAAGCGTCTGCCAGGACAAGGGTCGCACCTGGCCCTGAAGCAAGCCATTGCCCGCTGCTGCGGGAACAGCTCCCTCTCCTCAGGGAGGGACCGAATCCCCGGCCGCAGACTCCGACCTCGTCCCTGACAGGAACCGCTGTCTCTGGCCAGCCAGCAGAGACGGCAGAGCCGTAAAGTCTCCGTCGGGGCTTCCCCGCTTCCGGTGGCTCGAGCGCCAGAAAAGGCGCGCTGAGGCGCGCGCTCTTTGTCATTGAGAGGGACCTCACCTGCAGGCAAGAAGTCTCGCAAGCACACAGGCAGCACCCCTTCCTGGCGGGAAAACCTGAGTTGCTGCCCACGCCCCTGAGCAAACACCCAATGAGTCACAATGAGAAACAGTGACGTCTCTCCCTTCGGAGGGCACCTGATAAAAGGAAGGTGCGCGCTCCTCACCCCCTCTCCAGAAAATGGCTGCACGCCTCCCGGAGCACAGCCCGCTCAACCGCCCAAAGAGCCGAAGACACAAAGTCATGACACGAGCGACGGCAATCGCAAACACACAGAACTGCCCACGGTCGCGGGGAAATTCCTGGGAAGCGCCGCACGCACAGCAAAGCGATACTGGGGTGCACCAAGGGGCCCCGTGAGCCCCGCCAACTACCCGCCGCATCCGGCAAACCCTGGGTAAGTTTTTCCTTGCATGCAAGGGGGGCGCTCCGTCGCTTTTGCAGAGAATGTGACTGAACTACACCTGCAGGGTTTAAACGGGGGCGGGGGGGGGGCAGGTGCGTGCTCCGAAAACCTCAAGGAATAACAAAAGGAAGAAACAGCAATACAGAAATGGAAGGGAAGGACAGGAGGCTGCAGATGATCGGGGAAGCCCCTGGGAGGGAGTCTGGACAGAGAACCTGGACCGGACAAAGGAGAGCTGGAGGACATGACCCAGGAAGGTAAATGCCCTACCCCACCCTCCTACCTGCAGAGCTCCCCAGTGTTCCTCGGGTCCCAAGAACCTGTTCTGGAGAGGATGGGGGCGGGCAAAGCTCCTGAATACAGAGAGCAAGTCATGGGTACATGACTGGAACGCCGCAGAACCGCAGACAGCTACACCAGAAGCACTCTTCAAGAGGGCACCATCAGAGCAGCTAGACACCCAAAATCGCAACGCTTCCAAGGCACACCCCATCCATGGGACCTGAGTGGATTCGGACCTAAAAGACCCCTGTGGAGGACCAGAGAAACCTCAGCTGGTGCCACGGGTGGAGGAGGTAAGCCTCAGAAACAACTAAGTAAGTAAGTAAGTAAGTAAGTAAGAAGCGCGAAATGCTCCCCCAACTGGTCCCTGTGCTCACTGCCAGACATGAGCACACCTGATTCTCACCGCAACCACCCATCTTTCCACAGACTGTGCACCTGCAGCCCTAGCACTGCCAGGTGATGCGATGGTGAACAGGGCTAACAGTGGGGGCACATATTTCTGCAGGATGCCAACAGCTCCATTGGAGGAACAGCCACTGTGCGGGAGAGGGGACTGGCAATGGAACACGTCCTAAAACCGACAGCAGACAGACATCCGCCAGGCAGACACAGACCTCGGTGAGTTCCCAGTGCAGCATGTGGAGCTTGCAGGATTCTGCAGGCACCACAGACAAAAGATATGGCCGCTACATTACAGCCCTCTGGGAATGCATACACCAGATAGCCAGTGAGACAGGGAAATGGGCCGCACCCAACAGAAACTTTGTTTGCCTGAAGCCAGGATGAGCCTTCTGGCAACAAAAAGCGCAGACAAGCAATCTTGAGGGATGATGCTGAATCACTTTGTTTCACAGGGAGGTGGGCCAACTCCTGAGGATGAAAGCAGACCTGACACACAGGGACAAGGCAATGGCTTCCTAGGCAATCCAATCTGGTGACGGAGGTGAGGAGCGCTTGCCGACTTCAGATGCATGCGCTGCTAAGCAAGGAGGTGAGTGCCTGTGCATGAGCAGAGGAGAAAACACTGGGTAGCCCGCCAGGCGGAGCGGGAGGAGGTGGTGCTGCTGCCAGAGAGCAGGAGCCACCATGATGGGCAGGACGCAGCCAAACATGCTGAGGCATGGAGGCAGGAGGAAGCCTGCCCCTTTGCATGGCAGAAAAAGGGTGGAAGGACGCAGGAAGGAGGCAGGTGGAGGAAGGTATGCTGCTGCAGGAAGACACCCAGCATCCCTGGGGTGACAGCAGGGGAATGCATGCCCCCCAAACAGGCCATGCGGTTTACGGGAGATGGGAGGGAACCTGAAAAGCATGGGTGGAGATGCAGACGTTCATGGTCATGGCTCATTGCCAAAGGATTCTGGAGGCCAGCGAGAAAGGAAAAGCATTTCCTGGGAAGAACGAGACAGAGGACAAGAAAAGGGGTGAGTGGTGGGGGCTAGCTCCAACCAACTGGGAGCCTGAGCTGCAGGACTCCAGGGAGTGGGGGAGGCTCCTAGGTGCCTTTTGGGCATACATGAGCGGAGGCTGGAAAACAGGCCATGGAAAACCTTGCCAGCAACTGCTCTGGAGAGTCCAGGAGTGCCCGCGCATCAAAAAGGTGAAAACGGGAAAAATGGCATAAAATCCTGAGGGCACAGCTACTAACCAAGGCCCCTCCACCCCTTTCCACCGCACAGGGGACAAACCTCAAGGAAGCATGGCAATGCACGTTCAGAAATGCAAAGGCAAACCACAGTATTGAGTGGCACCGTCCTTGGATGGAACACCCTGAGACACCGCTGAAGACCATCACCCAAAGCCATGGACGCCCAGGGGCACAGGGACACACACAGCACCCCGAGGGAGCAAGCACGCGGAGCACTTCACTGAGTAACACCCTCCATCTCCATTGCCAAGAAACTGCAATGGCCACCCTGGACTGAAAGCACCACAAAACTGTGCACTGCCACTCCCAGACCGCCCTCGCAAAATTCCCTTGATCTCCATGCACCCCCTCAGAAACCCCTCGGACCAGCTTGCGCCGCACTCCCTTGTTTGCCTGCCCTGCCCCTGTCCTTGTGCATCTGCCCGCAACCCTGTTGACTGTTTCTCAGGGACTCCATTGAACGTTGGGGACAGGACACTGTGATGGTGGGAAGTGGGAAAAGACTACAAGAGCAGTACAAGCTCTGGGGTGGAGCATACAACGGGACATGACTCCCTTGAGAAGCACTGCTGGCGTGCCAGCAGGGAGGGTGCACGTGCGGGCAGGAGTGGGCTGAGCAAAAACATTGAAGGAACACCGATGTGGGGGAGGACACCAACACAGCCATTCTGTCACTGAGCAAAGCACGCTGCAGTGGTGGAATACACCACGGGGCAAGGGGGGGAAGGCATGCTGGCTCACGCACACGGTAAAATGCCAAGACCCAACAACACAGAAGCCCTGCTGAGACATGCACACAGTGGGGGGCACCTATGAGACAACACTGGCGCGTACGGCTCACGTATCCATGATGCTCACGCTTTTGGCAGGTGGGACTGATCTACCACATGGGGCATACTGTGCATACCCTAGAGGTTGAGATCAACTTGACAGATTGAAGGGACATGAGGGAAACAAGGGGTGTGGGGACAAAGAAGCACACTCAGTGGCCCTGCAAACATGGACTTGCTTTGTTTCAGGAGTGTACAGGGTCAAAGGAAACGCGACATGGCACAACTGGGAAAGTGGCATTTGGGAAAGGGAGAACACTACATCAGGGGGTGAACTGAGTGGGCGCAGGCGCATTGTCGGGAAACGGGGGTGTGGTGGAGACCGGGGTGATTTCTGGGGGCTTGGAGACAAAGAGCTAGTCCCTGTGATGGCCAACAGCATACAAGACGGCCAAGGTCACTGTGCTTCGAAATGGGATCGCGATTGCACTGACAGGCAGACGACTCTGGAAGCCTTCAGCTGCATGCATGGAATTCACGGTGGCACGGGGAGGGCAGCGTGTGGGTGGCGGGGAGAATAAACACAAGGGGCCGCATCCTTGCCAATGCATAGAGATGCACAGCATCCTCCAACTTGCACAGGAAGACACATGTGACACCACTGGGCGGGAAGGGCGGTATCACTTTGCTCACTAGGCTCCACCAACAACATAACACATGCAAGCACTGCCGGGTGGGGCCCGCGGCAGGGGACGATATTAATGGCACTCAGCGACACTCAGTTAGGTCCATGAAAGTTTATTTCGGCTCCGACAAGAAAGCCCCAAAAGCCCCACGGACAATCCAACACCAGGAGATGGGTCGGTAGTCGCGAATGCAATAGGGGTGAGCACCAAGCTTCTACGGTGGGAACCAGCAAGGTTCATTTCTGTGATGGCTGGAATGAAGCCGAGCAGCAGGCCTGGGCTATCGATAACCATTAAATGAGGCTCACTTTTTCATGCGTCTTTTCTTTTTCTTCCACCCCCACACCCGCAATCCTACACCAAAACTCGTGCCGTTCAGCCAAACGTTTGCATGCAGCCGGGTGAGTCGGGTTTGGGGGGGGGGGGCTAGGTTTGCATGGCACGCCTGAACGACGGCTACTAGGCCTCTGGCAGCGGGACACCGACAAACAGAGGGGACGAAGGAAATCACTGCTAAAATCAAGGGGAGCCCGCTGATGGCTCTAGCGATGGTGGTACGGGGTTGCTGGGAGGAAAACGAACATGTTCTGTAGGGGGGGGGGGGGATTTTTGAGATCGGTGCCGCTGCTGGAAAGGCCGGCCTGGACAGCAAGCCACAGTCAGACCTCCTTTTTCACCTAAAGGACGTCATGGCTTTCACACAGAATGCTCATCCGGCACCCACGTTAAACCGCCCGCCCACAGACACTCCACATAGTGGGGAGGGGAAAGGAAGGAATCAGGACTCTGGATGGGCGCTCCAATGAACAAAAAAGACCCATCTCTGCAAGAAGCCACACGATGACCAGCAGCCATCTCACATCGCAGCTTCGCAAAGGGGGGGGGGGGGGGATTAAAGCTGACACTTGGCACCTTGGCTCTGACCACTCCTCCAACGTCGGGGCATAGGCGGGGGGGGGGGGGGGTGTCTTCACTCACACTTTCAACCGCACCTGCCTGTTTAGCAAAAGCCCATCCACCCCTTAAACCGGTATCGGGAAAAGGACTGGCACTTCTCTGGCAGCACGGCAAAAGGATGGGCAGTGGACAGGCAAAAAGGAGGAACTACGTTTTTGTAGGGAGGGGGGGTGGTATGCAGGAACTGAGGAAAGTGGCCTACAATGGGACTCCCACCTACCCATTGCCATGACACACATTGCCTTTACACAACAACTGGAGCAACCGTGTGCTGACACCAAACGGGCTACAGTGGGGGCAGGGGACGGGGGGGGGGGTGTGCAAGTGTTGGACACAAACAAATTTTCATGTGAGGCCCAGGTGAGTGACAAATTGCAGTGAAGAACTGGGCCAAGTGGGATTTAGACACCAGAATGTACAATGCATTCATAGATCCACAGTAAGAAGCATGAGCAACAGTGTGCTCCACAGCTTTGACATACCAATTCAGTTCAGTTGACACATTGGGGGGGGGGTGCCACTTTCACAGAAATTCATGACACCATGGAGCACAGGTAAAGATCCTGCTCCCCCTATACATGCTGACCCACCCTTCACACGATAGGGCAGGGCACGAATGGCTCCTTGCAACTTCCATGGAAACGGGGGCAGGGGAGAACACCCTATGGACCAAACTAGGTGCGGGAGGGGGCGGCTGGTGGGACACAGGACAGGAGGCTGTGCAGGCCATGCCTGTCCACTGCTTCCAACAAACCATGCCAACCACCTTGAGATCATCCATGGGGGACTCCACGGAGCCTTCCCCTGCGTTCTTGGTTTCCAAGAAACGTGCAGACGGGGGCACTAACACAGACAAGCACGTGAAAGGATGGGGCCCACCTTCGCACAGGGTGATGAGTGTATGGATGCTTCACAACACAAACGCACATTGAACATGATAGAGCTGGGCCACAACATGAAAAGAGGTGCATAAAGGACAGCTACAAAATGGCTGAAGGGAACACACCATGGAGCACCTCATGGAAGATGCACTGCTTACAATTCAAGGTCTCATAAGCAGCAACACAAATAGACGACAAGACCAACCCCTCCATTCAAAATAAACACCCACACTTGCAAAGAAATGCTATAAAGACACAACTCCGTGGGCACCACACAATAGTCTCCCGATCTCTGTCTTCTAGGTCTCTCTCTGCCATGCTTGAAGCAAAACAATGATCTTGAAAACCCACCCAACCAATACAGTGTATATCTGTGTGTATGTGTGTGTGTGTGTATGTATGTATGTATGTATGTATAAGTCTGTGTGTATACACTCATATGCTCACTAAAAACATAAGAAAGGACACAATTCACTCATAAACGACACTGTGCTCACAGGTCCTCTGAGACACATGTCAGCTCCCAACAATCAAAAGCTGCACAAATAGACGATAGTGAGCACACACGATCACAGCTTCGTCTTCAAGGAAGCCGCACCATGCGGGGACACTGGGGCATCACAAGCACAGAGCATCACTCCAGGCTGGGCAGGTGACAGCAGGAACACGGGCCCCTCCAAAACAAGGCAGAGGTCCCTCCGTCACAACAGCAACCTCGGCCGTCTGCACATGGACGCCAGGAAAGGCACACGCACCTAGAAAACAAAAACATCTTATAAGTGACATCCATACACAGCATGGGAACAGCACTTGCTCCACAGACAACCCATTCCTTACCCCTACCCAGGACAGCAACCCAACCACACTGCCAGCCAAACAACTGCTCACTCACTCACTCACTCACTCATTCACTCACTCAACCACACACCCACCCACCCACCCACCCACCCAACAAGGAGGTCAAGAGCCTCCAAAGAAATACAGGCCTCAAGGATACCCCAAACACGATAGCCTGCTCTATACCCCTACGAGTTGTCCAATGGCACTGCCGTGACGTTCAACATGGACGACACCACTTGACCCTGCTTGCACATCCTGAGTGCGACAAGGACCTCTTCTGCAAAACGACGATCCCTTAGAAACAAACTTCACCTGAGACAGTGACATGGCACACGACAGGGCTGCCTACCATGGACTCATTGCAAAAATGATGACATGTCACAACTAGGCAACCGTTTCTGGGAAAACACAAACTTAGACTGCCACCCATCGGCCAGGGATGGTTCCCTACTCAGGGACCATCACCTGACACATCTTCCTGCCTACATCTGCTGGGAGATTCTACACCCAACCAAGGCATGTCCCTCTCCAGTCACAGAAACGACCATCACGCGGGGTCCCAAAACCAGGACCTCTCCAACAATGAATATTCTGGAACACGTTCATGCTATCCATAGTTCCTCTGACTCAACCTCTCACAGACGCTACGTGTCAAAAACCTTCAAGGAGCGTGAACAAAAAAGAAACCCAGGCAACACAGACAGGCTCTCTTCTACATCCATGTTTTCTGCAAGGGAACAAAAAGAAACACTGTGCCCTTACCTGGCCACCATCACACCTCCGTCCACAACCTTCCCTGCAGCTAGCTAACACCAGGCACACATACACAGACAGACCCTCGAGGCGCTTCAATGCGGGACTCCAACAACACACTCTCCAACACGGACATGACATACACACCCAACAACAGGAACGAGACACTCCACTCCTAGAACAACCAAGGAGACATACAAACAACAGAAATGGAGCGCACACGCACACGAGGAAAAACTCCCGTGACTGACCAGGACACAGGCAGACAACCCTAAAAAAAACACATGGCAGGCTCAACAGAACAGAAATCAAACACAAACATTACATAGAAGCCACTGCTCACATAAATTGCTAGACAATAGGACCTCCTCACACTCAAAAACCACGCACACAGGGCACTCACCGGCTTACTCCTCCTCCTCCTCCTCCTCCTCCTCCTCCTCCTCCTCCTCCTCCACAATCTTTTCATCTAGTCCACATGTCCTACCACCAAATCACTTGCAATCAACAATATAGCCTTTCAATGACATTTTCTTCGCGTAGAAACATAACCATGCTTTAAAGTAGACACAACTGCACCTACTGCACAAACATGCATCTTTTCTTTCAAAGGTCCATGCAAAAAAAGAACACCTAGGGAGGATCTGCCCTCCTCTCCTACATGACACACACATAGGCACACAGACCACGCCTACAGCATGGGGACGTGCACCACACCGTTTAAAACAAAACACTCTTCGGTCCACACGACACTCGTGTGAACGAGGAGGAACACTGGACACAGAAAAAACATCTTCACACCATGGCCCGTCAAAGACTCAATCCACGACACGCACATCACTCACGCCCCTAGTCATGCTCTCCGTGTCTCTGAGCTGCACAATTCTACAACGGCAACGCTCATGCAACATTTACAGACTCACCCACAGGCTTCGCTGACAGACCGTTCCCAAAACCAACACACATACACCTCATCTCTGAATCGCTCAACTTCAGAAGCATGACCATGCCACGGCAAACACGGCCGTGGACACAAACCCCTTTGGATCACTGGACACAGCATCCGCCTGCACCGTGAAAGACACCAAGTTCCATAACAGCCAAACATACCTACCTCTCACGTAGGCACAGCCATCGCCAGTTCAAGCCATGAAGAGAGCAGATGATCCATGCTTCCGCCTCTGCATCCCGGGACTCTCCCTCTCCACAACCCTCTGTGAAACAATACACAAAATGGACTGTCATGGAAAAACCTGCCAGGATAGAAATCACCAACATCAAAACATGCCATTCACCCTCTCACCCTCCCGCCTTTTCCATGGACATTCCCCTTTCAAAGTCATTCTGCAAAAGCTCCATAGAGTTCCCATGGAGACCACTACCTTAGGAAGCACACTGTGCATTTTGAGAAATGCTGTGCACAGAGGAATGGCAGAAAATAACCACAGCTACAGAGAGCCATCTCCACAAGGACAGCCGCATCGTTCCACACTCTTTCGTTCGGGGACATCCATATAGCACACATCCCAAGACACTTTAAAAACGGGATCATCGCGATCCATCACACGACCGCCCCCAAAAACACGGGAACTCAAACAACGATGCGGCTTTCACGAGGGAGAGGAACCACACACGGACATCAGACCGTTCCCATGCCACACAAGGAGGGCACACATGCACCACTCAAGAGACACAGCACAAAAAAAATCACTCTCCTAAACATACACGTCGACAGCTTTTAAGACAGTCAAAAGGACACTGTCTTCTTCAGGAAAGAAGCCAAATAATAACAAAAAAAAAGAACAAGCAAGAAACCCATGTGGATAGCCCACGACAACCTAAAAATTCACAAATAGGTGGCATGACGACAAGGAGAACATGCCTATTTCGAACACAACCAAGACATATGCTCTGAGGAGGCTCCCCTAACTCCAAGCACAAACACCGCTCTGCACGTGGCCTGGCCCTCCCTTTCTCACACACTTGCTCTCACGGCAACATGGGACTCCTTCGCACAAACACCGCCCACCACGCGACAACACACAAGGACGCTCGGACAGGCAAGGGACCTACCCACGACCCCTTCCCCCAAAGGCGTCCCATCCTGCACTGTCCTGGAACCTTCCCTGACCATCCAACACTCCCTGGCCCTCCTGCCCCATGTCACTGAATCCCCTGCAAAATAAGACAGCCTTTCACAACCCCTAGTGCAAAAACACATTCACAACATACTTGTCCTTTTCCAACAACCTACGTGAAAAAATCCCTTGGGAGGACCCACGTAGACACCACAGGTCGGACGCAGACCTCTGCTTCCAAACAACGACCAAAGGGAACAGGCCGACCGCTCCTCTCCCAGGTCACCCTGCATGCCCGGCAGTACAACAAGGACTCACAGGCAACAAAGGGACACGAAGGCTACTCAGAGAAGACGACGCATCCAGACATAGCTTTCTGGAACATGGGCGTGCCACACACCATATCTTCTTCCTGTCACTTCCAAGCCCCACCCACGGACTACACTTCTCATGACCCAGGACACAAACAAACATCAGAAAACACCAACGACGCCTAACACACGGGAACGCACAACCTTCCAGCGATGAAAAAAAAAAAAAATCTCACCCAGGAGGTACACGGCACACGCTTAGACTGGACCACACTCACCAAAGATGAAAACACACACCATCTCCCTTGTGAACCAGCTCAACACACAACAACCAAAGGGATCCAAGCACAACATTCCAATCCTCCTGACAAATACTAAATGAATTCACCGTTTCACACCACATCAAGGCCAGCTCACACACACACACACACACACACACACACACACACACACACACGCTCGCACACACGAATCCTATCTAGCTGTCCCAACTCAGGAAACACAAAGCCAACCTCCAGAATGCCTGACTTTCACTGCATGGGTCAAACCTTGGGAGGAATCCATGCCCCTCCGTGCCCCAGCATCTCCATCCCCTACAACACTCCACACACACATGCGATTCCGTACCACGCGCAAACCACAAAAAGCTCCTGCTCTCGCCCATCCACAAAAAACACCTAACAGAGTCCTCTTCACCTACAAAAAGGAACAGCGATGCTTTCAAGGCTCAACATACGACACAGGCACCTCCACACACACAAACACGGAATGGGAATCACTCATAACCACCACAGGACGCAGCCTTGCTCACAAAAATAAAACACACACCATCATGGGCTGCCTCACCTGTCCCTCTTTCCGAGACTCGCTCAGGAACATCCTCCCACACAGGCTGGGCTCTGCTGCCTGTCTCCTTCTTTGGGCAGACGGCTCATGCTGTGCTGTAGGGTCCTAGAAAACATAAACACCAAGGGACTCACATCAGGCCAGGCCTTCACAGAGGGTCTCAGAGCCCCTTCCCAACACGCAAGCCTTCTTCCTCCAAAGCCCCGGAAATAGCCTCCCAAATTTTCCTCCAAACTAGGGACACAGACATGCAAAGACACATGTTTCTCTGGGCCTCCTCCACACAATAGCATCATAAACGGTCACTCCTGGACTTGGCGCTGCACTTCGGCCTGCTTCGGCAGCGTGCTGTCATGGTAGTCGCTGGCCAGCTCAACCGATCCTCGCTTGCCCTTGAAGACCTCATCACAGGGAAAAGCCTTATTCTCACACATGCGGCCTGGCCTTCTCGGCAAACGCTCCTACTCTCGGCACCTACTGTCGCGTCAACCCATGCTCACCCTTCTGAAACACAAAACCTTCTCACCTCTTCACGGAACAAAGACATCCGCCCAAAGACATGCTGGAAAACGGCACGGGGAAGCTCCACACATCCACGACCTCGCAGGGATGGCCAAACCGGAACGTCCACCTTCCAGAAATGACTGCCCCTGAAAACAAAAATCAACAAACATTTCTGCACCAGCCTTCGCCACACACGGTGCGAAGGACACCAAAACACACCGCGCACACTGTTTGGGGGAAACGGGACGGGGGGAGACCTTCACACGCCTGCACAGCACCCACAACAGGGCTGGTACAACTCACCGCCCCCTCCACCGCTCCGCCGCGGCTCCCTCCGACAACTGCCAACACCAGTCCTCTGCAAACGATGGGACCCCAGGACGACCATCCACGTGCCGCATCACCAAGGGTCACGGCACACGCCGACCGACACCCGGCTTCCCAACACCCACCATGTCACAACGGGACCCCACACACACGACCTGCATCCGACACACGGCTTCCACCAAGACCATTCAAAACAAACACATGCAACACTCAACACAACTCTACAAAATTACCAATCACAATTCAACAACCTCTCACAGCCATCTTTCTTTCTCTACCACCCGTCCTCCCTCCCTCCCTCCCTCCCTCCCTCCCTCCCTCCCTCCCTCCCACATCAAAACCTATTTCACCAAGGACACTACCACGGGACCCACCTGGACTCTTCCATCACACCCAACAGCCAACGGAGACATCGCGTTTCCCTCGACCGCCTTGCATGGAACATCTTCGAAACACAGGCAGACGTGAAGGGACAGAGGGACGGAAATCTGAGGAGGGGGAAAAACAAACTCGGAAATGCCTTTTACAAAGCCATTATCACACGCTCTTACAATTCGACTACGTGAAGGACACTTGCACACGCACAACACAACACCCATGGCAACACGCTCCCATGACAAACAACATCCCCGTCAGCTCAGACACACACGACGAATGACCAACACGGCAAGCAACCACCACCAAAATACTACACAACATACGCACGGACAAACACAACTCTCCCTCAACACCCACGCTCCATAAACGCCACCGCGTGCACAAAGAGCCACCCGAAAACAACACACGCGCCCATTCCCACACCAACGAAAACAACAACATCAACACACAACTCCACCACTTACCTCGGCCCACAGCGGGGGAGTCCCTTGCCCCACGGACAACGCGCCACGACACACGGCTCGGGCATTCCACATCCACTCCATCAGCCAAACAACGCCTGGCTCAGCCGCCATGCCTACAAACACCAGGCAGGGAAGGCGCCGGCTTTTAAAACGCTTTGGGCGGGATTTCCAACGACGGGAACCTTTCGGGGCGGAGACTCCTTCGCGCATGCCCGGAGGGCACACATTCCAATCGCCTCACCCAAACTCAGCGGTGCCCTGCAGCAAAATCTATGCCCGTACTCAAATCACCTCCAAAGACACTTCGGGAGAAACGGGCCACAACGCCATGCCTCCACCCAGACAAACGGCACCTATCCCTCCCTCATTCCACCTTGGGGACAACAGGCACCTCGCAGGGCCTCCCTTGGATCATCAGGACACGGACACACTGGGACCGATACACACAACCTCCACTCTCCAAGGACACGGCCTCTCAGCCTCACAAACGACACAAGGCATCCCCTGATGCTCACAAACAGCTACAGCGCCTCAGACACACGCCTCCTCCCTTCGACACAGTCGCATCCCCCTTGCCCCACCACACCTGCCCCTCTTCATCGAAGCTCAGCTCCCACCCGAACGGTCGCTGCTCACCACACCCTCGCCCCAAGTGGGCCACACAATGCCGTTTATGTGGCCTGGGACACACACACACACACACACACACACACACACACACACACACACCACCTACCCCACCGCAATCAGCCCACGCTCACAGCCACACGCACCTCGCCAACCGGACAGGCTCCCTCCCGCACAACACAGACGACCGCTGCGCCCTCTCCACACACACATGCACGGAAACAAGGCCCGAAACAACACCCGGCTCCCTCAACAAACACAAAGCCTCACCCTTCCTCCCCAGGACAAACCGAAGACCATCCGAAAAAAAACACTTCCAGCCACACCGAACCATCGCCTGCCCTTTCCGCAGACACGCCCACATGGCCACGCCTGCAGGGAGCCAACCACCTCCACCCTCAGACCCTCCACAATGGCCCATCCACACCTCCATCAACCTTTGCCCCTAGGGAACCCCACCACTTGCAAGCAACAACGCCTTCCCAAACACATTTCTGCCCAACATCTACAATGGCCTCTTCCCTTGCGCTTCGCAGATGCCTTCTGCTGCACTCCACAACACAGTGGCTGAACAACAAAAATCACACACCACACACGGATCACACTCACTTCCTTCCCCAACAATACAAAACGCTCACCATACAAAAGGAACTCAGTCAAAAAAAATCACATCTTCACACAACATCTCTCTCTCTCTCTCTCTCTCTCTCTCCCTCCCTCCCTCCCTCCCTCCCTCCCTCCCTCCCTCCCTCCATCAGAAAACAGGGACACACTGGACACTGCCTGCCATAGGGACCATACCACACAACACTCAGCGACTTCCAAAGAAAACGACATGGACAGCACTTCCAAACAAACCACTTGCCAAAAAACTCTCTCTCTCCATGACTCATCACTGACAGCCTGGCGGCGCCGGAAAATGGAAAAAGCTCACAAAATGCCACACTCACGGAGGCACACACCACGCATCACGTCTCAACACCGGGACCTACCACTGCCATACTGACACGGCTTGGCCTCGAAAACACACTGCACAAGTCCTTGCTGGACGAAAGGGGCCACACGCTGACCTGACAACCTCACGGAAGGCCTGCGTGGCAGCCTAGCACACTCAGAGAACTAAAGTAACCACAAAGGATGGTCTCCAATGAAACTTTGACTTACAGCAGTGATGCTGGGCAGTTAGGTCCTACGCCGCTATCCTCACTGACAAGATCCACTTGGATCCTGACGGAGCCCAGTAGCCTTTGGGCCTCTAAGATAACATTCCTGTCAAGTGTCTGGGCAACTTGTCACTTCCCTTGGTCTGGAACCCCCGGGGGATAACCGAACGTTCTGGGCGCCAGGGCACATACTACAAAGCCATTCATTATCATGTCGATGGATCCTACACCCACCTAAGTATGTGTCCAGCATTTTACTTTTGATCCTATCACAGACGTTTCCCCCGCTTCGCTTCATCCCACATCCTTAAATCTGTCAACAGTGAATTTCATAGATAAATACGATGGAACCCTGCCATTCTCCAGAGCACTAGCTCAATTCATGGAGGTTCTCCTGACCGGCATAGGTCGACACTTAGGCTCAAATAGACTCACAAAAATTATTGACAGGTTTCAGTGGGTATTCTTACGATAACTCCTTCAAACACAGTCCCGCCTCTCTCCTCCACCCCCACATCGCCTCTGCCATCCCTCACAACAACACCAACAGCTCTGGACCATCCCTGGAAGCTTCACGGACGCATCACCAGGAAAACTCCTTCAACCAACAAACACAATACACACACTCTACCAAGACGACCACGAAACCTACCTCACAGCAACATTCTCCTACAAATGCATACAAGCACCATGAAAACCGCACAACCACAACAAACCCACGACACCAGCTCCAACACATGACCAAGGAACGCTCAGGGAACACGGGCTTGCATGCAGGAAAACGGACCCTCTGGCGAATCTCAACAAGGACACTTGTAAGGCCGCTGAAACCTCCCTTCCCCCTCTTAACTAACTTTTCCAGTAAGCCCTGCTTATTGTAAGAACAAACAGAAAACCCCCCCCTCCTCCTGTGTTTTCACTGACCTTTCCAGTAAGCTCTGGTGCCCTGGTCTGGTCATAGCATAGCTATCTTATCTCTTCCTGGGATCGCTATGTGTAAAGACAGACCACCCTGCCCCTTAGGAAAGGCGTCAACTACTAACACAGGTCTGCCCCCTAGGAGATGAGTCAACTGTGAACTGTTCACCTAGTTCCCTGTTTTACCGGCCACCTCCGTGTGGTTTTTGCCTTTATAAACTCATGTCCTGCAATTGCTCAGGGCTCCAGTCACCCAGCACTTCCCTTGTGTTGCTGTCTGTCTGCCTGAGAGCCCCTGCGCTGCGCTTGTAATAAAGAACCTCTTGCTTTGGCATCAAGTTTCGGTCTCAGCGTTTGACTTGGGGTCGTCGCCCCCTCCGTCGGACTCACCGGGGGTCTTGGGACATTCCACACTCAGCAGGGACAAATACACAATCACGCCACAAACGCACACCTTCTGCAACACAATTACTTGGCACGAAACGAAACCTCCTCCACCCCAAACTTCTTCCCTCCCTCCCGCCCTCCCTCCCTCCCTCCCTCCCTCCCTCCCAGCAACCACAGGACCAGCCATTTCAAAAACCCACACCCACTTCCTCCTTCCAAATCCTCGAAACTCGCCTCAAGCACTTGGCACACAACGCTGCCCTTGCTCTCGCCACACAAAGGAAATCACACCACCAAAGCTCCATGCGTCAACTATAATCCACGCCTGCCTCACACATTGGGGACCAAGAACAAACCAAACCGGACAAAACATCTAGGCTTGGGGGGGGGGGAAGAAATGGATGTGCCTGCAGGACACTCAGGCGTACCATTCAAACCATCACAATACAGCCACTTCTGCTCCGACCCGCGGGACAGACGCAACTGTGCCCGCAGGGGGACCAACAAACGCCACTTCAAAGGAACAATACAGTTCACAAAGACCGAAAATCAAACACTAAACCACAAAAGCCTCCATCCACATGCAAATCCATCTTCCTCAGGGAACGCATGGCCCCAGGACAGGAACAACCACCACAAACTCCTTTAAAATTCAACGCTTGCCTGGGCGGGACATCCCCGCAGGGGACTTCCGCCTCTTCCATTGCTGATGCCGCTGCCCTCCACTTCCCTCAAGGACGCACACAAACCTGCAAAAGCCACATTCAACAGATCCAACAAACAAACACACACACCGACCACAAACATCCCATCCGCTTTCAAAGCACTCCCATGACATCACGGACTCCGCAGCAACACTACACACTGCCCTTCAAACCACATCCTGGGACGGGACGGAAATGCCACATGGCAGACGACGGCTTCTCCAACACCGACCCTCCCTCCCTCCTCACATGGCTGAGGGCCCTCACCCCACCAACGACACAAAAACACCTTCGCAGGCTTCCACTGGGAACCCCAGCCTTTTCTCAAACGCTCACACACCAACCCTTGGCCACCTCACCTCACACATCACACCATGCCATGCCCCACAGACAAACCAACCCTCCACAAAACCGGCTCCTCGCAACATGGGGGACTCCTGGCATTGCTTCAAACACTCTGGAATAGGGGGGAGAAAAAAAAAGCCAGAGCACAAGGGGCAGGGGGACCGCGGCCCTCACGGCACAGGACACATCGCAACACACCTTTTTCCTCAACAACAGCTGACCTGCCAGGCTTGGCCATTTCAGGCCATTGGACTCCATGCAAAAAAGACAGGGACAGGGACACACACTGGGGGAAGGGACGTGCCCACAACACAACCAACCCAGGGGCGCTCGCATCTCCACAACACAAGGGAACGCCAACACTCGCATTTGCATGACACAAAAGAAATGCAAATAGCCCGCAAAGGTCAGGATGGACAAAAAAAAAGAAAACGACACCCGGCATTCACATGCAAAACAACCAAGCCCACAGGGAAGCAGGGGGGACGACCTCACCAGGCCCAGGGCAAGGTCAACCTTGCAGCCCAGGACTTCATGGCCGCAGTCATGGCGAGCCCTTTCAGCGACCCTGTCGCGTCGGCATTTCCAAAACCTGTAAGGCCGCTGAAACCTCCCTTCCCCCTCTTAACTAACTTTTCCAGTAAGCCCTGGTTATTGTAAGAACAAAGAGAAAACCCCCCCTCCTCCTGTGTTTTAACTGACCTTTCCAGTAAGCTTTGGTGCCCTGGTCTGGTCATAGCATAGCTATCTTATCTCTTCCTGGGATCGGTATGTGTAAAGACAGACCACCCTGCCCCTTAGGAAAGGAGTCAACTACTAACACAGGTCTGCCCCCTAGGAGATGAGTCAACTGTTAACTGTTAACCTAGTTCCCTGTTTTACCGGCCACCTGCGTGTGGTTTTTGCCTTTATAAACTCATGTCCTGCAATTGCTCAGGGCTCCAGTCAGCCAGCACTTCCCTTGTGTTGCTGTCTGTCTGCCTGAGAGCCCCTGCGCTGCGCTTGTAATAAAGAACCTCTTGCTTTTGCATCAAGTTTCGGTCTCCGCGTTTGACTTGGGGTCGTCGCCCCCTCCGTCGGACTCACCGGGGGTCTTGGGACCTTACAAACCCATCACTGAACTCTGGGGCCGTGTCACATACACATAGTCTTCAATATTTGCATCCAGAGTAAGAAAAACAAACACTTCTATTTCTGAACATTTTCTTTGGTTTTTAAATACCAGGAAACAAAGAAAACTCAAACAAAAATACAAGTTTGCACATCACCTCTAACACGCGTGGCGTACCTTCACCATCGCTGCACTACGAACACCAACTCCGAGGGCAATAGGGACCCAGCAGACAGAAGACCAGCCGCCACCATCTGCACCCTTCACAGGACACAAAAAAAACAAACCCACTGGGAGCCTGGCCACTCTCCCTACCTGGCAGGATGCACATCTTCTGCAAAACACCTACACACTGCCTACAAATATTTCTGCCCGACAATTCATTCTGACATTCCGGGCGATAACAAACACGGATTCCACGGAAAAAACGACGGAGCCACCTCGTCCACCCCTAAAAGACACACGCTACAAAGGGCCACCTCTACCCTCACAGACCACTCATGACCCCCACATCCTGCACAGATGATCATAACCAGATCTCTCCAACACACACACACACACACACACACACACACACACACACACACACACATTCCTCCTCACCGAGCTCTGGGCTCCACCTGCTGGACAAGCAGAAACAGGCCTTTCCAACCCCAATCCTCTCACCAAAACCACATGGGCTCCCACACAGCTTGCTGACACAAAATGGACAAAAACGCCATGCTCTCCTCCCCCCACACTTCCATTCCAAGGAACATAGTCCTTCCCAATGCCTGTGCTTTGAAAAAAAATTGCTTCTTTCTGGAGCATCCTACTCGCACAAGGACTGCAACAAAAAAAAGGACACACAAACATGGACCTTTCCACACACACGCCTTCTCTTGCCCCACACTCCATTCCAAACACACGCAACTTGCCCTGGAAACGAACTTCAAACGATTCACAACATTCACACACCAGGACACACGCATGCGTGATCATCACATTCACACTTAGCATGGGCAAAACAACACAGCCATCCTACTTAAGCAGATGCACGCTTCAACAGGAACGCCTAGGCAGGCCACGGGATCAAAACAGCCACACCGAGGCATCTTTCTTTCCGCTGACGGTGCCTGGAAACGTTGAAAATTCACATCTTTCGCACGGAACAACACGAGCCCATGATGCTTGCTGCATCAGCTTCACACATACACCTACTACAACCAACACTCTCTGCTTTCTGGAAAAAGGACAAAATCAGCAGCTTCCTCATGGCCGCAAAGGGCTGCCTCAATCACAGCCGCCCCCAGGTCACACACGGAATCAACAATGCTCACCTCTCCAGGAACATGGCGGGAACAATAGCTTCTCCCACTACAACAAGCACTCCAACGACGGACGGGAGGCTCCACAAGCGAGGCATGATGGCCAACGACTCCTTGGATCCACAGTGCCTGCCCACACGGGAAAAACTCACATCCTCAACACATCTGCTCAACAGCCCAGGGCAGCGCTCTCCACGGACTCCCTCGGCAGGACTGCCTGCCTGCCTGCCTGCCTGCCTGCCTGCCTGCCTGGCCAAAAACAGCTCACAAATCCACAACCGTCACTTCACTCCATTCAACCACGGAATCATGGACCCCTAGACAGCCGACAACACTTTATGACATTTCTTGGGCCCCTTTTGTCCCGACACATGGCTGGGACCTCGCATTTCAGCACCAAGGACAGAACCACACTCTGTTGGCCTACAATGGCCACAAGAGGGCAGCAGGCGAGCGCTAAGCCGCACCAAGGCGCTCTCTCACACGCAGCGTCTTTTCGTCTTGGCCCCTCCAACCAGCAGTCTTGGCACTCCAAAGAAAACAAAAACGCTTCCAAAGGCCTCCGCAAACAAGGGCTCCTTTCCACATCGGCGCCTTCTCGGCCGCAATGCCACAACGAACCACACACGGACATTCGGACCTTTCGCTCCCTTCCTGGAATGCAACGGGACCAGGCGACAACATGCACGGCCTTTTGTCTTTTCAAAAACACCTCTCCGGCCCTTCTCTCTAGTCTAGAAAATACAATGACCCCCTCTTTAGGGGCTCATCCTCAAACAAGCATAGATTCTTCTTCCATCTTTAAAAAAACGGCCAAGGGAGGCAGAAACAACAGAAAACACACACACACACATCCAACGCAGGAAGACACCTCCATCATCACTTGCCTCCTGCACTCGCAGGGGACCAAACCCCTACATCACTCACAATCACACCAGGGAACCTGACACACGTAGCCACATACTCAAAACAATCACCATGCCGGCACACAAACGTGCCTGCTTCCTACCTCACCTCATTCATCGCGGCAACAGCAAACCACCGTGCCTAGGCTCTGCCTCCGCACACACTGCAAGGGACCACGCACTTCGGGACACTCACAGGCAACTGCGACACTCCACAATGTGACTCTTCAGCCTGCACCACCTGCTGGCTCCAAAAAACTCTGCCCACAACAAAGGATCACCAATGCCCGCCACACCCACCTCTACCATTGCGAAACATTCACACTGCTTGCCACCTTTCCATCACCTACTCTTTCTCCGGGTCACATAGCCACTTCTTCACAACGCATGGCCACACAAATCATCCAACGACACATCTTCCTCATCAGACACAATCCATACACGCTTTGCCATCATTCAATACAACTTCTAGGCTGTTCTGTGATGAAAAAAAAAAACACAAGAACCAAGCAACACTGACACAAATGCACTTACATTCATGACGCGCAGGCACACAGGAAAAGGTCTCTCACATTCTGCCTTACATCGCACACACACTTGCCCTATATGGACACTATCTTACCCTCTTTCTCTCCCCAATAACCGTTTTTACAGGTCCCTGGGAAACTTTTTCAAGGGCCTTAGATGCTGCCACTTGGACATCTCCACCCAAGATTTGCACTCACACCAACACTGATAACTTCATCCGGACAACGTTTCATGGCCTCTCTCAAATGCGAGTACTCTCATTTTCAGGATTCTGGAACCCAGCAAGCATGGGCACAAACCACAAACACCAAGCTTCACATGAAAAATCACTACTCTCTGCACAACATGGATGCTTCGGGGAGGATCCGCAGGCTCCTATGGACAGCCTTCGCACCTCAACCACACGCCTTCCTTCACGATCACATTCCCCTCCTAAAGCCACGTCCCGCCGGGCACATGGCTTACAAACACATGGGAGAAGACAGCTTCAGTCCGAACTTCAGCAACACTTGCACACCAACATGCAAACTCAAAAACGTCCGCTCCTCCACAGTCACAACCACCTTGCCAACGCTACAGACAACTTTCACAGACACAAGCTCCACCTGCACTATGGACACATTCACAACCTTACAACACCCACACATCTTTCCACCCTTTCATCTGCGCTCACTTCACACCATCAGCACGATGCAGCAAAACACCACACCACAAACACCACGATAGGACCTGGCCCTAACCCTAACCCTCCCACACACACAGCACTAGAACCATTCAGCCAGCAGGGCCATGGACCTTGCTGGCAGCCACATACTACCTGCATTCTTTGCAGCGGCATTTCTTTCACTGATCCTTTTCCTTTTAGCCTTTCTGGTGGTCTTCCTTGGGAGTGCCCTGCATTGTCGGTTTTTTCAGGGTATGCTCATTTCTCTGGTGGGTAGAGCCCTCCCTGAAGATGTGGGCCTAGCAAGGGCTCAATGGATTGGTAACACTCTTCGTGTGACTTCCGCACAAGTGTCCTAGTGCATTGCTATCCCATGAGGCGCTGCTCGTGACTTTCTTCCCTTCCGGACTCAGTCCCATTCACAGTCCCATTCATCCCAAACTGTAGGGAAACATAACCAGCTGGGGAAACCACCTTTCCCAGGAAGGTGGCCCTGGTCAGAACACAGAGCACTACGGGGAGCAAACCTACCGAAAACTGGATGCCCGACACACCAGGTCCCTGGGAAGATATGCTGTGCACATGTTGGTTCCTGCAATGACGCTGTGAAGCAACAACGATGGCACGGCTTGCGGCACACTTGGACTGATGCAGCCCCTGCCAGTTGCTGTGCTGATGGAAACAGGCCAGGCTTCATGCTCAAAGCAACCTTAAACACTGGCAATGGAAACCTTGTCATCAACGTAGCATGTCATGTCCCCACCCAGGGACGCCTTGTGTTTGTAGCCAAGAGGTCATGCAAATAGCAGCACACAGGGCAGCGAGGGAGGCTCAATGATTCAGTGTGGACGCATGAAGCAACAAGTCCCCTGGATTCCTGGGAAGGGCACGCCTAGCAGAGGATTCATTTTTGGACTGGCACATCCACGTTTCTCTTTCTCTCCCTCTCCCTCTCCCTGCCCCTCTCCCTCTGGGTCTCAGATCCAGAACAAATTCAAAGGAAAACTGACACGTGTCCATTTTCCTCCTAGCCTCCCCACAAAAGGGATCCCAGTTGACTGCAACCACCCACCCCTTTTCTTCCTTACTCATGGGGAGAATTCTGCTTCCTGAATGTTAACACTATGTCCCATGCAAACCTGTCAACACACATCCACACAAACACCTGACCAGCCCATCCTGGACAATGTGCCCATTCCTTGCAAAGGAACGGACATTCCTCCCATTGGAAATGGAAAGAGATGGATGGCAGAAAAAGCTGGGCCTGAACATGACGGCTAATGATTGTGAGCTGCAAAACATGTATGGAACACATGAGGGCGTGACGATTGCAAGCACATCCTGTATGTGGACGTTTGGGACCGGGGGGGGGGGGGGGGGCAGCAGCATTTGTCGTGTAAGTGAGGACTTGATTATGAAAAACCTTTTGTTCACCCCCTAAGAGATAGTCAGCAGAGGTGCTGAACCACTTGCCAATGTGTGGTCTTCCAAGGCGAGGCTCGGGGCTGGGGTGCCCTTCGGGACCTGGGCCACAGAGCCCAGCTCCCAGCGTGCACACGGGGACCCTGCCTGGGCGTCATCAGCTGTGCGAGTCAGGCCTGCCTCCTCCCGAGTCAGCTCAGAACCACAGAAAAGACGATTCCAAGGGGCAGGTTTCACCTGCTCCCCAGGGGCTGTGCCAGGATTCGGGACATGTGGGAAAAGGCGAGTGTGAACCTGTGGCTCCATGCTTGCTTCGGAGGCGTTCACGTCACTCCAACCCTCAAAGTCCTCAATCACTGTAGGGAAAGAGGTTCCCATTCTTCACATGGCAAGGCCATCGTTTTTTCAAGGACTCTGTGCATATGACTGTTCCACATCACAATCGATGCCATGTCCTTTGCCAGCTGCAAAAATCCCTCCCACAAGCAGCTGGGCTAAAGACTTGCGAGTGCTCGCATCAGCTGGAAGAGAATTCTGGGGAATGCTCAAGTCCCCAAGACAGTCGAGAGGGTGATCAGGTTTTCCAGGGGACATGGTGCAAAAGAGGACATGTTTGTGTGGAAGAGCAGGTCAGTGGATCCCCCCCTTTGTTGCACAGCCTCCAAAGGTGCTGTTGTGTCAGTGCCCAGTGAGTGCCATGACATCCTGTGCCAGAGGAAACTGTATCAGAGAGCATGAGCTATGCAGGCCTTGGTCCTCCATGTGCACTCATCACCCCCTGGCCTGGAAGCAGGTCCAGGTGTTTGCACCTGCATTTATCTCAGCAGCAGCACAGACAGACAGACGGACGGACGGACAGACGGACAGAGACACAAGGGCTCTTGTCAAGGTTCCTGATGAAAAACTTTGCTGATACTCTAATGCTCTTGTCCAGATTGCAATTCTAAGGGCCGTATGCCCATTACAGATGACTGTTTTAGAGATGGAAACACACAATGTGGTTCTTGGACCCATTTCTGGTAGCATCCATGGCCCAAACAGAGTGAAAACAACAAGACCTAGGATGCCCCCATGTTCTCATCGTGAAAGATGTGTTGTGTTTCCACAGTTTCTTTCACACACCATGCAGGTGAGCTGCAGGTAAATGGTGACGCACAGATGAAATCAGCAACCACGATTGAGTTTTACACAAGCAGAGGGCTACTGCTCGCTCTGGCAAATACCAAAACCTCCAAACTTCTTATGGCTTTGATTGGGGAGTCCAGCAAGTGACAATGATTAACAGGCATGCCTATCAGATCATCTGAGCTTAGACATTGAACCAGGGGTCCTCAAACGATGGCCCCCGGGCCACATGCGGCCCGCTGAAAACATGGATCCAGCCCGCAGGGTGTTTTTCCCGCCGCTGCCTGTTGCTTAGGAGACAACTCGTCCCGGGCCCGCACTGCGCATGTGTGCAATGTGCGCAGCACTCTCAGACTCCCCTCCTTCTCTCTGTCTCTCAAATCCTGCTCTCAGTCTCGGATGTGATCGGATGAGTCTCGAGCTTGCCTGTGCAGAGCCTGCTGCTACCTGAGGACCAAGGTAAGAACAAGTTACGATTTATTTTTTTTGGAAGTTAGGAGATATATATATATATGTATATTTTTTTGCAGTTACTAGGGCCTTTTTTCTGATGTTTGGAGAGCCTTTTTTTGGAATTTGGTTAGTAGGTTGGAAGTGGTTTCTAGGGGGGTTGCATCACAGTGATAACGCAAATGGTCAGCACTCACAGGTCATGAAAATAGTCAGTGCTCAGTGGTCATGACAATTGTAAGTGCTCAGGATTAATTCAACTTGTCAGCGGTCAGTGTTAATGCAGATGCCCCCGTGCTCAGTGTGATCGCATGGGGGCCCTAAAATGGTCATCTGCCTAGGGCACTATGGGAACTTATTCCGGCTCTGCAGACAGCCAAGGGAGAAGTAGGGCTGAACTTGCATTACATTTGGAAGAAAAGAGGCATACGTGCCGTCTTTTTTCCTGAAGCGGAATCTGATTCCATGCGAGTTCACAGATCACAGTGCGGTTCACACAGGGTAGTGTGAACTGGAAAGGTGGGCAAGGAACCGGCTCTGGAATCGTGTGCGCCTGAAGTAAAAGTGGACTTCCACCAATATGGGCACTGCTGAGGCTGAAATGATGTGGACTTGGAAGGCTGCATTGATGGACACTGATCACACTGCATTGATGGGCGGTGCCATCTGGATGTCTCTGTGTGGGAAAAGTTATTGATGGTATATTGTTTTTGTAGCGCTGTGTATAGATAGTGGTATTTTACTAGAGCAATTTGGAATCCCTAGGAAACAATGATGTCAAGAAAGAGAAAAATTGACTCCAAGTGTAGGATATTCCAACAACAGTGGACTTAGCATGACTTTTTCATGCAGTACAAGGAAAGAGATGTGTGTTTCATAGGCAGAATACAGTGTCTGTGTTCAAAGAATACAATTTGCATCGACACGATCAAACTCAACAGAAAGATAAATAGGCTTGTTTGCTCAGACAAGTCAGAAAAGATACAATATTAAGACTCATATTCCCATTGAAATACTAGTAGGTTTGTGGATTTCACTTTACTTGTTCTTCGTTTTAAATATTTCTTTGTTACCGTTTTGGTTTTTTTACTTCAAAATAAGATATGTGCAGTGTGCAGAGGAATTTCTTCATACCTTTTTGTTAAACTAGAGTCTGCCCCTCCAACGCTCTGAGGGACAGTGACCTGGCCCCCTGTTTAAAAACTTTGGGGACCCCTGACTAACAACAACCATGCTTAAACTACACAACCTTGACTTACGACATACAATACGAAAACCTCCTGCCGCTTTGGCCTTATAGCTTCACAGTGGAGCGATACCAAAGGAACCATACAATACAAATAACAAACTAGCCCTGATCATGGAACACAGACAAGAACCTTTACAACAGAATGGACAAAAAGACACAATAAATAAGATTAAAATCAACACAGCTACATTGAAAGGACATTTTTAACAAAGGTCACATAAGAAACAGTAAACATAAAACAAGAAACTTTCACACCTCAAAGGAGGAGACAAAACATGCCATGATACAACGATGGATGCATGCTTATACAATCAAATCCTAGAAACACACTTGAACAGGGCAAGAAACACAGAAACTGATCATGCTCATCCATCACCTCAACGCTGTCTCCGTGGCCTTCAATCTTCGCCCATGCCGTCCACGCCTTGGCGGACCTCTGCACCGCTGGGCCTGGACCCCGGCACAACGCTACTTCTACCTTCTGCCTAGTGCGTCGTCACATACAATCAAGCGAAAACCATGCACGCTGTCTCCACAATGGGGACAGTCATTTCCCTAGCAAACATTCGGCTTGGCCCACAACACATGACCCACAACAGTTCACTGGGCAGCAATACACACTCATAATGACCAACTTTCTAAACATTGGCCAAGGAAAACATCCACACTTAATACTGATATTCTTTAGGAACGGTGACACTGACATGACTTCGGTGTGCAGGATTGACTTCAGACAACCAGAGGGCTATTGCTAGTCTGGCAAGTAGCAAAAGCCCCCAAAGCTCTCATGGTTTTTATTTAGGGACTACAACAAAGAACAATGGACTACAGCAAGTGACAATGATTAGCAGGCATGCTTATGAGATCATCTGAGATAAGTTATACATTACAATACTCATTTCCTATATTGTACAAACACTCTTTCCACCTGCAGCCATGCACCCTCCCTTGAACTTTCCATGCCCTCATGGACTATTTAGCACCTCAACAAAAATTCTGCCACTGAACAATATGTCTGGCTTGCAAGACTTTGTCCTGACGTGGCCCGCTTGCAGGCTCCCGCCTTTTCTGGGCAGAACGTCCTCTTCTACTTCACTTCAATCCGCTTGACCAGCTACAACTTACAAAGTTTTTAACATGCTCATTTAATGACACTTACAAAGGCAACTTTGTATGACAAATGTCATTTTCTAAAATAAAACCTATCTAAAATACAAATGTAGAATACATCAAACACATAACTGCTTGCCTCTCATTGATTTGGCAGATAATAACTAAAGAAAACAAGTTGGACATCACTTTCCAAACAACTGTTGTGTACATGCATGTCCACACAGGTATTGTGTCTTGGACAGAGTCACCACCAAATAGGGGCTGTGTGTAGAAATGAAATACACATTTCTGGAGTCAAAAAACACGACAAGGTACCTCCGGGAGGATACGAGGAACCAGCACAGTGGACACACGTTCCCGGATATCACCTCTCCTGGCCACTGCGGCCTCCATGGTGTGTCGGGCCCTCACTCAGTCTCACCCTAGGTCTGTGTGTCCCTCCATCACCAGCTCAGTCTGCTCGCATCTTCTCAGTGGGAGGGACTCTGGGAGCAGCAACACAATGCAGCAGACGGGAACACCTGCACAACCCTCCTCTGTCCATTTCACACCTCCTTCGCACCTCACTTTCCCCTGTTCCTCCCGGACTCACCCCCACCCCCACCCCACAGCCTCGCCACTGACATGGTGGCTTGGGAGACACTGCTAAAGTGGCCTCATCCTCTTGTGTCAGGAACTTGGCAGCTCAGGGACACTCGAACATTTTATTTTTACCTTATACACACATCGCGTGGAAAAACATCAGCGGAGCTGAATGCTCTGCACATCACGGTGCCTTTCTTGGCAGATAGGGTGCTTCTTCACACCCTCCAAATCTTTTCCTGCTTTGTACTTTCTTTGTGTGTATCTTCTGCTTAATTCTTGACACGGGACATGCTTTCACCATTCATTTTTTTAGAGAGCGTGGAAGGGAGGGAGCGGGAGGAGAGAGACAAAACAAACAAGCAAACATGAGTGTGCAACACACACATGGATGTTGATGTTCTCTGTGAACGGTGACTCTGAGATGAGCTCGGCGTGCACGATAAAGTTTAGAGAAGCAGAGGGCTATTGCTACTCAGGCAAGTTGCAAAGGCCCCCAAAGCCCTCATGGCTTTTATTCAGGGAGTACAGCAAACCACAATGGACTACAGCAAGTGACAATGATTAGCAGGCATGCTTATGACATCATCTGAGATAAGTTAGACATGACACTACTCATTTCCTATATTGTACAAACACTCTTTCCACCTGCAGCCATGCACCCTGCCTTGAAATTTCCATGCCCTCATGGACTATTTAGCACCTCAACAAAAGTTCTGCCTCAGAACAATAAGTCTTGCTTGCAAGACTTTGTTCTGACGTGGCCTGCTTGAAACCTCCCGTCCTTTCGTGGCAGAACATCCTCTTCGACTTAACGTCATTCTGCTTGACAAGCTACACATGGGTCCTGGGCTCCCACAGGAGCCCACACCAGGGGAGACAATGAGACCTGCTCCCAGGTATGTGCTCTGGACCAGGAATACCACCAGCGGCCCTTCCCTGGCCATCCGAACGTCTAACCGCCGAGCGACACTGGCCAGGGCCTATTCCTTCCACTTAGCAGATGACAACACATGTGTTCATGTTCTTTGTGAACGGACACACTCAGGCAAGCTTGGCGTGTAGGATGAAGTAGAGCAGAGGGCTACCGCTCACTCAGGCATGTAGCAAAGACCCTCTGATCCCTTCTGGCTTGTATTGGGGGTGAGCACAGCAAATAACAATGGAGTACAGCAACTGACGATCATTAACAAACATGCTTTATGAAATTATCAAAGCTAAGTTATACAGGACACTATTCATTTCCTATGTTATACAAACACTCTTTCCACCTGCAGCCGTGCACCCTCCCCTGAACTTTCTATGCCCTCATGGACTATTCATCACGTCAAGGAAAGTTCTGCCTCAGAACGATAAGTCTCGTGTGCAAGACTTTGTTCTGACGCGGCCTGTGTGCAGGTTTACGCCTTCTCCCGGCACAGTGTCCTCTTCTAGTTAACTTCTTTCCGCTTGACCGCTACACACATGTCACTCTTTCTTCTTGCACAACGAAGGCAGACAATCGACGATGATCACTCATCATTCATGCTTCTCTCTTCCTTTCTGAAATACAACAAAGAAACATTTCGAAAGAACACACTGTAGCCATGACCACTGTCGCTCATTGCGTAGAGCGACGGCCTAAGAAATGAAAGATCCCTGGTTTGATTCCCAATCAGGGCACATGGCCTGCTTGTAAGCTCGATCCCCAGTTGGGGGGGGGGGGAGTACAGGAGGCAGCAGATCCATAATTCTCTCTCATAATTGATGTTTCCATCTCTCTCATAATTAATGTTTCCATCTCCCTCCCTCCCTCCCTCCCTCCCTCCCTCCCTCCCTCCCTCTGCCTTCATCTCTGAAATCAATAAAAAATAGTTTTAAAAGACTCACTATGTTTCTACAAAAAACTTTACATTAAATTTTTTTTCTCATGGTAGGTAAAAACACATTCTCATGAGAACCCTGCATCTCCAGGTGCCATCAACAATCACAGCCTCCCTGCTACTGATGGCATCGATAAGAGCAGCTTACAGGGGAAGCAATGCCTCTGGAATGCCCACCTCGAGGCTACTCATTGCATACATCACTGCAGCCGCAAGGGGACTGGCTGACTCAGTAAACGAGGCCACTCCAGGGGCTGCTGAGTCGAGCAGGAATAACACCTTCTCCCAATACCCCTGCACATCGCTGCACAGAGCGGCTGCCTCCATAATGGGGTCATCCAAGGGACTGGCTGCCGCAATCACAATGGCCTCCGGCTGACTGGATGCCTCAGGAAAGGTGACCTGTCCAAAACTGGCTGCCTTGTGAATGGCGGCCTCCCCAGGACTGACTGCTTCAATAATGGCAGCCTCTAGGTTACGGACTGAATTAGTGAACGCACAGCTTCCCCTTGGCACTGCAGCAGACAAGGCCTCCCTTTCCAGGGATGGGACCGGAAGGGGTGCAAAATCCACACCACTGACTTCAGTCCATCCCGGGAAAAAATAATGGCACCCTGGACAGCATCGATGATTTTCTAAGGTTTTCAGTGGTCTTTCTTTGTTGGTTTATATTTTCTTAAAAATATTTTTATTTATTTTTGTACGCAAAGGAAGGGAGAGGGATAGACAGAGAAACATCCATCACAGACAAACATCCATCAGCTGCCTCCTGCACACCCCCTACTGGGGATGGGCCCGCAACCAACGTACATGCCCTTCACTGGAATCGAGCCGGGGACCCTTCAGGACGCAGCCCGACGCTCTATCCACTCAGTCAACCGGTCAGGGCTGGTTGTGGTTTTGGGGGTACAAGTCTTCATCAAATTCAAACATTAGCTAACACTTCAGCACCACGGACAGAAGATGAAGGTGTAATTCTTTACAAGGCCACAAGAGGGCAGCAGAGGATACTTTTTCCAAAAGAATTGCCTGACAGCTTCTTCAAAGGTTTCTCTCATAAGTATACACGTGCAGACATGGAATACTTAACCTAAACAACTGGGAAACAGTCACCTGGAAACGGGTAACCAGGAACATACGAACCAGTAACCATTAGCCTAGTAAATACTATCAAGCAACCTAGTAGCTCATAACTAGAAAATCAGTACCTCCTAACCTACTAACTGCCAAAGGGAACCTTTGGAACCTACTGACCTGGCAACCAGTACCTGCTAATTACTGACCTAGAAACTAGTAAGTGGTCATCCTTAACCTAGTGCACTGGTTACCGGTACACCGGTAACTAGTAACCAGTAACCTGGTAGCTAGTAACCAGTGACCTCAGTAAAGGGGACCTGTCCCATCCTCGCTGCATCGTTCACGGAGGACAGGCAGTACAAGCGACCAGGGTAATGAATGCTTCCACAACGGCCAACTCCCCCGAGGTCGCCTGCACTCCTGAGACTATATGACGCCGCTGTACAAACTTCCTGCCTAAGTAATAGCGGACTCCAGCGTAAGCAGCGCCTACGTACGCAGCGCCTAGGTTGGGCGTACTCTCGCGAGGTCGCCTGGTCTCGCGGAACTCTACACCCTTGCTGTACGGACTTTCTACCTCAATAATGGCGGCCGCCACCGTACAGAATATCGCGCTCAAAGCGCACTCCAGGCCACACGGACGGCGGCCTACAGCCACCTCGCTGCCTCAGTACACGCCGCTGCAGCCTGCCGGCCGCCTCAGTAAACGCCAGCTGCCCCGTACGGGCCGCCTCGGGCCGGGGGCACCGCTGTACGGAACGACTCAGTAATGGCGGACTCCGGCGTACGTAGCGCCGCACTCTCGCGAGGTCGCCTGGTCTCGCGGAACTCTACACCCTCGCTGTACGGACTTTCTACCTCAATAATGGCGGCCGCCACCGTACGGAATATCGCGCTCAAAGCGCACTCCAGGCCACACGGACGGCGGCCTACAGCCACCTCGCTGCCTCAGTACACGCCGATGCAGCCTGCCGGCCGCCTCAGTAAACGCCAGCTGCCCCGTACGGGCCGCCTCGGGCCGGAGGCACCGCTGTACGGAACGACTCAGTAATGGCGAACTCCGGCGTACGTAGCGCCGCACTCTCGCGAGGTCGCCTGGTCTCGCGGAACTCTACACCCTCGCTGTACGGACTATCTGCCTCAATAATGGCGGCCGCCACCGTACAGAATATCGCGCTCAAAGCGCACTCCAGGCCACACGGACGGCGGCCTACAGCCACCTCGCTGCCTCAGTACACGCCGCTGCAGCCTGCCGGCCGCCTCAGTAAACGCCAGCTGCCCCGTACGGGCCGCCTCGGGCCGGAGGCACCGCTGTACGGAACGACTCAGTAATGGCGGACTCCGGCGTACGTAGCGCCGCATCTCGCGAGGTCGCCTGGTCTCGCGGAACTCTACACCCTCGCTGTACGGACTTTCTACCTCATTAATGGCGGCCGCCCCGTACAGAATATCGCGCTCAAAGCGCACTCCAGGCCACACGGACGGCGGCCTACAGCCACCTCGCTGCCTCAGTACACGCCGCTGCAGCCTGCCGGCCGCCTCAGTAAACGCCAGCTGCCCCGTACGGGCCGCCTCGGGCTGGAGGCACCGCTGTACGGAACGACTCAGTAATGGCGGACTCCGGCGTACGTAGCGCCGCACTCTCGCGAGGTCGCCTGGTCTCGCGGAACTCTACACCCTCGCTGTACGGACTTTCTACCTCAATAATGGCGGCCGCCACCGTACGGAATATCGCGCTCAAAGCGCACTCCAGGCCACACGGACGGCGGCCTACAGCCACCTCGCTGCCTCAGTACACGCCGATGCAGCCTGCCGGCCGCCTCAGTAAACGCCAGCTGCCCCGTACGGGCCGCCTCGGGCCGGAGGCACCGCTGTACGGAACGACTCAGTAATGGCGGACTCGGGCGTACGTAGCGCCGCATCTCGCGAGGTCGCCTGGTCTCGCGGAACTCTACACCCTCGCTGTACGGACTTTCTACCTCAATAATGGCGGCCGCCACCGTACGGAATATCGCGCTCAAAGCGCACTCCAGGCCACACGGACGGCGGCCTACAGCCACCTCGCTGCCTCAGTACACGCCGCTGCAGCCTGCCGGCCGCCTCAGTAAACGCCAGCTGCCCCGTACGGGCCGCCTCGGGCCGGAGGCACCGCTGTACGGAACGACTCAGTAATGGCGGACTCCGGCGTACGTAGCGCCGCATCTCGCGAGGTCGCCTGGTCTCGCGGAACTCTACACCCTCGCTGTACGGACTTTCTACCTCATTAATGGCGGCCGCCACCGTACAGAATATCGCGCTCAAAGCGCACTCCAGGCCACACGGACGGCGGCCTACAGCCACCTCGCTGCCTCAGTACACGCCGCTGCAGCCTGCCGGCCGCCTCAGTAAACGCCAGCTGCCCCGTACGGGCCGCCTCGGGCCGGAGGCACCGCTGTACGGAACGACTCAGTAATGGCGGACTCCGGCGTACGTAGCGCCGCACTCTCGCGAGGTCGCCTGGTCTCGCGGAACTCTACACCCTCGCTGTACGGACTTCCTGCCTCACTAATGGCGGCCGCCACCGCACGGAATATCGCGCTCAAAGCGCACTCCAGGCCACACGGACGGCGGCCTACAGCCAACTCGCTGCCTCAGTACACGCCGCTGCAGCCTGTCGGCCGCCTCAGTAAACGCCAGCTGCCCCGTACGGGCCGCCTCGGGCCGGAGGCACCGCTGTACGGAACGACTCAGTAATGGCGGACTCCGGCGTACGTAGCGCCGCATCTCGCGAGGTCGCCTGGTCTCGCGGAACTCTACACCCTCGCTGTACGGACTTTCTACCTCATTAATGGCGGCCGCCACCGTACAGAATATCGCGCTCAAAGCGCACTCCAGGCCACACGGACGGCGGCCTACAGCCACCTCGCTGCCTCAGTACACGCCGCTGCAGCCTGCCGGCCGCCTCAGTAAACGCCAGCTGCCCCGTACGGGCCGCCTCGGGCCGGAGGCACCGCTGTACGGAACGACTCAGTAATGGCGGACTCCGGCGTACGTAGCGGCGAACTCTCGCGAGGTCGCCTGGTCTCGCGGAACTCTACACCCTCGCTGTACGGACTTTCTACCTCAATAATGGCGGCCGCCACCGTACAGAATATCGCGCTCAAAGCGCACTCCAGGCCACACGGACGGCGGCCTACAGCCACCTCGCTGCCTCAGTACACGCCGCTGCAGCCTGCCGGCCGCCTCAGTAAACGCCAGCTGCCCCGTACGGGCCGCCTCGGGCCGGAGGCACCGCTGTACGGAACGACTCAGTAATGGCGGACTCCGGCGTACGTAGCGCCGCACTCTCGCGAGGTCGCCTGGTCTCGCGGAACTCTACACCCTCGCTGTACGGACTTTCTACCTCATTAATGGCGGCCGCCACCGTACAGAATATCGCGCTCAAAGCGCACTCCAGGCCACACGGACGGCGGCCTACAGCCACCTCGCTGCCTCAGTACACGCCGCTGCAGCCTGCCGGCCGCCTCAGTAAACGCCAGCTGCCCCGTACGGGCCGCCTCGGGCCGGAGGCACCGCTGTACGGAACGACTCAGTAATGGCGGACTCCGGCGTACGTAGCGCCGCACTCTCGCGAGGTCGCCTGGTCTCGCGGAACTCTACACCCTCGCTGTACGGACTTCCTGCCTCACTAATGGCGGCCGCCACCGCACGGAATATCGCGCTCAAAGCGCACTCCAGGCCACACGGACGGCGGCCTACAGCCAACTCGCTGCCTCAGTACACGCCGCTGCAGCCTGTCGGCCGCCTCAGTAAACGCCAGCTGCCCCGTACGGGCCGCCTCGGGCCGGAGGCACCGCTGTACGGAACGACTCAGTAATGGCGGACTCTGGCGTACGTAGCGCCGCACTCTCGCGAGGTCGCCTGGTCTCGCGGAACTCTACACCCTCGCTGTACGGACTTTCTACCTCAATAATGGCGGCCGCCACCGTACAGAATATCGCGCTCAAAGCGCACTCCAGGCCACACGGACGGCGGCCTACAGCCACCTCGCTGCCTCAGTACACGCCGCTGCAGCCTGCCGGCCGCCTCAGTAAACGCCAGCTGCCCCGTACGGGCCGCCTCGGGCCGGAGGCACCGCTGTACGGAACTATTCAGTAATGGCGGACTCCGGCGTACGTAGCGGCGAACTCTCGCGAGGTCGCCTGGTCTCGCGGAACTTTACACCCTCGCTGTACGGACTTCCTGCCTCACTAATGGCGGCCGCCACCGTACGGAATATCGCGCTCAAAGCGCACTCCAGGCCACACGGACGGCGGCCTACAGCCACCTCGCTGCCTCAGTACACGCCGCTGCAGCCTGCCGGCCGCCTCAGTAAACGCCAGCTGCCCCGTACGGGCCGCCTCGGGCCGGAGGCACCGCTGTACGGAACGACTCAGTAATGGCGGACTCCGGCGTACGTAGCGCCGCACTCTCGCGAGGTCGCCTGGTCTCGCGGAACTCTACACCCTCGCTGTACGGACTTCCTGCCTCACTAATGGCGGCCGCCACCGCACGGAATATCGCGCTCAAAGCGCACTCCAGGCCACACGGACGGCGGCCTACAGCCACCTCGCTGCCTCAGTACACGCCGCTGCAGCCTGCCGGCCGCCTCAGTAAACGCCAGCTGCCCCGTACGGGCCGCCTCGGGCCGGAGGCACCGCTGTACGGAACGACTCAGTAATGGCGGACTCCGGCGTACGTAGCGCCGCACTCTCGCGAGGTCGCCTGGTCTCGCGGAACTCTACACCCTCGCTGTACGGACTTTCTACCTTAATAATGGCGGCCGCCACCGTACAGAATATCGCGCTCAAAGCGCACTCCAGGCCACACGGACGGCGGCCTACAGCCACCTCGCTGCCTCAGTACACGCCGCTGCAGCCTGCCGGCCGCCTCAGTAAACGCCAGCTGCCCCGTACGGGCCGCCTCGGGCCGGAGGCACCGCTGTACGGAACGACTCAGTAATGGCGGACTCCGGCGTACGTAGCGCCGCACTCTCGCGAGGTCGCCTGGTCTCGCGGAACTTTACACCCTCGCTGTACGGACTTCCTGCCTCACTAATGGCGGCCGCCACCGCACGGAATATCGCGCTCAAAGCGCACTCCAGGCCACACGGACGGCGGCCTACAGCCAACTCGCTGCCTCAGTACACGCCGCTGCAGCCTGTCGGCCGCCTCAGTAAACGCCAGCTGCCCCGTACGGGCCGCCTCGGGCCGGAGGCACCGCTGTACGGAACGACTCAGTAATGGCGGACTCCGGCGTACGTAGCGCCGCATCTCGCGAGGTCGCCTGGTCTCGCGGAACTCTACACCCTCGCTGTACGGACTTTCTACCTCATTAATGGCGGCCGCCACCGTACAGAATATCGCGCTCAAAGCGCACTCCAGGCCACACGGACGGCGGCCTACAGCCACCTCGCTGCCTCAGTACACGCCGCTGCAGCCTGCCGGCCGCCTCAGTAAACGCCAGCTGCCCCGTACGGGCCGCCTCGGGCCGGAGGCACCGCTGTACGGAACGACTCAGTAATGGCGGACTCCGGCGTACGTAGCGGCGAACTCTCGCGAGGTCGCCTGGTCTCGCGGAACTCTACACCCTCGCTGTACGGACTTTCTACCTCAATAATGGCGGCCGCCACCGTACAGAATATCGCGCTCAAAGCGCACTCCAGGCCACACGGACGGCGGCCTACAGCCACCTCGCTGCCTCAGTACACGCCGCTGCAGCCTGCCGGCCGCCTCAGTAAACGCCAGCTGCCCCGTACGGGCCGCCTCGGGCCGGAGGCACCGCTGTACGGAACGACTCAGTAATGGCGGACTCCGGCGTACGTAGCGCCGCACTCTCGCGAGGTCGCCTGGTCTCGCGGAACTCTACACCCTCGCTGTACGGACTTTCTACCTCATTAATGGCGGCCGCCACCGTACAGAATATCGCGCTCAAAGCGCACTCCAGGCCACACGGACGGCGGCCTACAGCCACCTCGCTGCCTCAGTACACGCCGCTGCAGCCTGCCGGCCGCCTCAGTAAACGCCAGCTGCCCCGTACGGGCCGCCTCGGGCCGGAGGCACCGCTGTACGGAACGACTCAGTAATGGCGGACTCCGGCGTACGTAGCGCCGCACTCTCGCGAGGTCGCCTGGTCTCGCGGAACTCTACACCCTCGCTGTACGGACTTCCTGCCTCACTAATGGCGGCCGCCACCGCACGGAATATCGCGCTCAAAGCGCACTCCAGGCCACACGGACGGCGGCCTACAGCCAACTCGCTGCCTCAGTACACGCCGCTGCAGCCTGTCGGCCGCCTCAGTAAACGCCAGCTGCCCCGTACGGGCCGCCTCGGGCCGGAGGCACCGCTGTACGGAACGACTCAGTAATGGCGGACTCCGGCGTACGTAGCGGCGAACTCTCGCGAGGTCGCCTGGTCTCGCGGAACTCTACACCCTCGCTGTACGGACTTTCTACCTCAATAATGGCGGCCGCCACCGTACAGAATATCGCGCTCAAAGCGCACTCCAGGCCACACGGACGGCGGCCTACAGCCACCTCGCTGCCTCAGTACACGCCGCTGCAGCCTGCCGGCCGCCTCAGTAAACGCCAGCTGCCCCGTACGGGCCGCCTCGGGCCGGAGGCACCGCTGTACGGAACGACTCAGTAATGGCGGACTCCGGCGTACGTAGCGCCGCACTCTCGCGAGGTCGCCTGGTCTCGCGGAACTCTACACCCTCGCTGTACGGACTTTCTACCTCATTAATGGCGGCCGCCACCGTACAGAATATCGCGCTCAAAGCGCACTCCAGGCCACACGGACGGCGGCCTACAGCCACCTCGCTGCCTCAGTACACGCCGCTGCAGCCTGCCGGCCGCCTCAGTAAACGCCAGCTGCCCCGTACGGGCCGCCTCGGGCCGGAGGCACCGCTGTACGGAACTATTCAGTAATGGCGGACTCCGGCGTACGTAGCGGCGAACTCTCGCGAGGTCGCCTGGTCTCGCGGAACTTTACACCCTCGCTGTACGGACTTCCTGCCTCACTAATGGCGGCCGCCACCGTACGGAATATCGCGCTCAAAGCGCACTCCAGGCCACACGGACGGCGGCCTACAGCCACCTCGCTGCCTCAGTACACGCCGCTGCAGCCTGCCGGCCGCCTCAGTAAACGCCAGCTGCCCCGTACGGGCCGCCTCGGGCCGGAGGCACCGCTGTACGGAACGACTCAGTAATGGCGGACTCCGGCGTACGTAGCGCCGCACTCTCGCGAGGTCGCCTGGTCTCGCGGAACTCTACACCCTCGCTGTACGGACTTCCTGCCTCACTAATGGCGGCCGCCACCGCACGGAATATCGCGCTCAAAGCGCACTCCAGGCCACACGGACGGCGGCCTACAGCCACCTCGCTGCCTCAGTACACGCCGCTGCAGCCTGCCGGCCGCCTCAGTAAACGCCAGCTGCCCCGTACGGGCCGCCTCGGGCCGGAGGCACCGCTGTACGGAACGACTCAGTAATGGCGGACTCCGGCGTACGTAGCGCCGCACTCTCGCGAGGTCGCCTGGTCTCGCGGAACTCTACACCCTCGCTGTACGGACTTTCTACCTTAATAATGGCGGCCGCCACCGTACAGAATATCGCGCTCAAAGCGCACTCCAGGCCACACGGACGGCGGCCTACAGCCACCTCGCTGCCTCAGTACACGCCGCTGCAGCCTGCCGGCCGCCTCAGTAAACGCCAGCTGCCCCGTACGGGCCGCCTCGGGCCGGAGGCACCGCTGTACGGAACGACTCAGTAATGGCGGACTCCGGCGTACGTAGCGCCGCACTCTCGCGAGGTCGCCTGGTCTCGCGGAACTTTACACCCTCGCTGTACGGACTTCCTGCCTCACTAATGGCGGCCGCCACCGCACGGAATATCGCGCTCAAAGCGCACTCCAGGCCACACGGACGGCGGCCTACAGCCAACTCGCTGCCTCAGTACACGCCGCTGCAGCCTGTCGGCCGCCTCAGTAAACGCCAGCTGCCCCGTACGGGCCGCCTCGGGCCGGAGGCACCGCTGTACGGAACGACTCAGTAATGGCGGACTCCGGCGTACGTAGCGCCGCATCTCGCGAGGTCGCCTGGTCTCGCGGAACTCTACACCCTCGCTGTACGGACTTTCTACCTCATTAATGGCGGCCGCCACCGTACAGAATATCGCGCTCAAAGCGCACTCCAGGCCACACGGACGGCGGCCTACAGCCACCTCGCTGCCTCAGTACACGCCGCTGCAGCCTGCCGGCCGCCTCAGTAAACGCCAGCTGCCCCGTACGGGCCGCCTCGGGCCGGAGGCACCGCTGTACGGAACGACTCAGTAATGGCGGACTCCGGCGTACGTAGCGGCGAACTCTCGCGAGGTCGCCTGGTCTCGCGGAACTCTACACCCTCGCTGTACGGACTTTCTACCTCAATAATGGCGGCCGCCACCGTACAGAATATCGCGCTCAAAGCGCACTCCAGGCCACACGGACGGCGGCCTACAGCCACCTCGCTGCCTCAGTACACGCCGCTGCAGCCTGCCGGCCGCCTCAGTAAACGCCAGCTGCCCCGTACGGGCCGCCTCGGGCCGGAGGCACCGCTGTACGGAACGACTCAGTAATGGCGGACTCCGGCGTACGTAGCGCCGCACTCTCGCGAGGTCGCCTGGTCTCGCGGAACTCTACACCCTCGCTGTACGGACTTTCTACCTCATTAATGGCGGCCGCCACCGTACAGAATATCGCGCTCAAAGCGCACTCCAGGCCACACGGACGGCGGCCTACAGCCACCTCGCTGCCTCAGTACACGCCGCTGCAGCCTGCCGGCCGCCTCAGTAAACGCCAGCTGCCCCGTACGGGCCGCCTCGGGCCGGAGGCACCGCTGTACGGAACGACTCAGTAATGGCGGACTCCGGCGTACGTAGCGCCGCACTCTCGCGAGGTCGCCTGGTCTCGCGGAACTCTACACCCTCGCTGTACGGACTTCCTGCCTCACTAATGGCGGCCGCCACCGCACGGAATATCGCGCTCAAAGCGCACTCCAGGCCACACGGACGGCGGCCTACAGCCAACTCGCTGCCTCAGTACACGCCGCTGCAGCCTGTCGGCCGCCTCAGTAAACGCCAGCTGCCCCGTACGGGCCGCCTCGGGCCGGAGGCACCGCTGTACGGAACGACTCAGTAATGGCGGACTCTGGCGTACGTAGCGCCGCACTCTCGCGAGGTCGCCTGGTCTCGCGGAACTCTACACCCTCGCTGTACGGACTTTCTACCTCAATAATGGCGGCCGCCACCGTACAGAATATCGCGCTCAAAGCGCACTCCAGGCCACACGGACGGCGGCCTACAGCCACCTCGCTGCCTCAGTACACGCCGCTGCAGCCTGCCGGCCGCCTCAGTAAACGCCAGCTGCCCCGTACGGGCCGCCTCGGGCCGGAGGCACCGCTGTACGGAACTATTCAGTAATGGCGGACTCCGGCGTACGTAGCGGCGAACTCTCGCGAGGTCGCCTGGTCTCGCGGAACTTTACACCCTCGCTGTACGGACTTCCTGCCTCACTAATGGCGGCCGCCACCGTACGGAATATCGCGCTCAAAGCGCACTCCAGGCCACACGGACGGCGGCCTACAGCCACCTCGCTGCCTCAGTACACGCCGCTGCAGCCTGCCGGCCGCCTCAGTAAACGCCAGCTGCCCCGTACGGGCCGCCTCGGGCCGGAGGCACCGCTGTACGGAACGACTCAGTAATGGCGGACTCCGGCGTACGTAGCGCCGCACTCTCGCGAGGTCGCCTGGTCTCGCGGAACTCTACACCCTCGCTGTACGGACTTCCTGCCTCACTAATGGCGGCCGCCACCGCACGGAATATCGCGCTCAAAGCGCACTCCAGGCCACACGGACGGCGGCCTACAGCCACCTCGCTGCCTCAGTACACGCCGCTGCAGCCTGTCGGCCGCCTCAGTAAACGCCAGCTGCCCCGTACGGGCCGCCTCGGGCCGGAGGCACCGCTGTACGGAACGACTCAGTAATGGCGGACTCCGGCGTACGTAGCGCCGCACTCTCGCGAGGTCGCCTGGTCTCGCGGAACTCTACACCCTCGCTGTACGGACTTTCTACCTTAATAATGGCGGCCGCCACCGTACAGAATATCGCGCTCAAAGCGCACTCCAGGCCACACGGACGGCGGCCTACAGCCACCTCGCTGCCTCAGTACACGCCGCTGCAGCCTGCCGGCCGCCTCAGTAAACGCCAGCTGCCCCGTACGGGCCGCCTCGGGCCGGAGGCACCGCTGTACGGAACGACTCAGTAATGGCGGACTCCGGCGTACGTAGCGCCGCACTCTCGCGAGGTCGCCTGGTCTCGCGGAACTTTACACCCTCGCTGTACGGACTTCCTGCCTCACTAATGGCGGCCGCCACCGCACGGAATATCGCGCTCAAAGCGCACTCCAGGCCACACGGTCGGCGGCCTACAGCCACCTCGCTGCCTCAGTACACGCCGCTGCAGCCTGCCGGCCGCCTCAGTAAACGCCAGCTGCCCCGTACGGGCCGCCTCGGGCCGGAGGCACGGCTGTATGGACGGACTCAGTAATTGCGGACTCCAGGGTACCGAATGCCTCTGTAACGGCGTACTCTCGCAAGGCCGCTTAGTCTCTCTGTATGGACTGCCTGCCTCAGGAATGGTAACATCCAGGGCATTGCCTGACTTCAGTCCATCCAGGGACGGAATGATTGCAGCCCTGTACAGGCTAGATGATTTTGTGTGGGGGGGGTCCTTTTTTTTTTTTTCCCCCTGGGTATAATTTTTCCTTGTTTTACAGGGCATTCGCTGGGATTTCAGCACCACGGACAGAAGCACAAGGTGTTATTCCTTGAGTGGCCACAAGAGGGCAGCAGAGGATCGTTTTTGCACAGGAATTGGCTAACAGCATCCTTTGAGGTTTCTGTAATAAGTACCCAGATGTATAGACGTGGACAGTATAAGCAGTAACTTACTTGAAGGAGAAATAAAACCGTTTATCCTATAAAACAAGAGTATAAGTCTGCTCTAGGATTACATTCTCATAAATCGCAAAATAAGGAATCCTTGTTCTTAGTACATTTCTACAGGACTATTTCATCTTTCATTCTTAAAGAGACAGGCATAGGTATCAAGTTACAAGAACAGGTTTCAAACCCACTGTGCTAAGGCACCAAGCTATTGACTAGAATTTTTATTCCGAAAAAAATGTGTTTACAACTAATTCACTAGGTGAAGAAAATACTCAGGAATAATGACCTTAATGTCACTAAAGTCACTTGAAAAAATAGGAAGCAATGTTGGAATTTACTAGAATCCTGAAAAGGACGATTCATTTGGATGCTTCTGAAATACTATCAAACAAATGCACATTTTGCAACCCAAATTCATCTTTTGCCAGCCAATTCACCATTTCCAACACAAATTCACCTTTTGCAGTTAAAAGTCACCTTTTCCAAAGCAAATACACTTTTTCAAGAGGAAATTCCCTCTTTGCAAAGCTAATTCAACTTTTGCAAAGCCAATCCTCCATTTCCACAGCAAATTCACCTTTTCAACTTCTGACCCTGACCCCAACCCCAACCCTGACCATGAACCCTCACCCTAAAACCCTAATACCAAACCCAGCCCTAGCCCCAGCCCTAGCTTTGAACTCTAACCCTTGACCAAGCTCAAATTTATATTTTTAAAAGTGAATAGAATCCGTAGCTGGTGTTGTTCACTGGTTAGAGCAGTTGCTTGCCAAACATACACTCACCACTCTAGTTAAAAACGGCACCAATGAACCTATGAGGCAGGGTGGGTGGGTCACATCAGGGGAACCTCAGGGCAGCAGTCTACAGGGGCCTCCCTTGGCAGAGCTGGGGCAGAGAGGTGAAAAACACAGGACTGTAACTACAGAATGATTGCCTCCCTGGGCCGCTTCGATGATTTGGTGGGTGTGTGTTTTTTCTGAGTAGAATTTTTGGTCGTGTTCACAGGGCTTTGCCTAGAATTGCAGCACCATGGACAGAGGCACAAGTTGTTATTCCTTGAATGGCCACAGGAGGGCACCAGAGGATTATTTTTGCGCAGGAATTGGCTGACAGCGTCCTTTAAGGGCTAGCTGCTAGCATAATAAATATCTAGATCCCATAGACGTGCACAGTATAATCAGTAACTTACTTGAAGGAAAAATATAAGCGTTTATACTATAAAACCAGAGTATAAGTCTGCTCTATGAATACATTCTGATGAATCACAAAATCAGAGATGCTTGGTCTTAGCACATTTCTACGGGATTATTTTATCTTTCATTCTGAAAGAGACAGGCATAGGTATTGAGCAGAACCCCTTGATTTACAAGAACACGGTTCAAAACCACTTTGTTTCAAAACCAAAGTATTAACTAGGATCTTTTATTCAGGAATAAATGTGTTTACAACTAATTTAATAGAAGAAAAAAGCGCTCAGTCTTAATAACCTAATGTCACTGCAGTAACTTGAAAAAATATGAACCAATATTGGAATTGACTAGGATCCTGGAAAAGGCGACTCATTTTAATGCTGCTGAAATATATTCAGGCAAATTCTCTATTTCCAAAGAAAGTTCACCTTTTCCACCTCTGACCCTGGCTATCCCTACCCCCTAAAACTCATCCTCACCCCAAAACCCTAACCACAACCCCAGCCTTAGCCTCAGCCCCAGCCTTGATCTCTGACCCCTGACCCACACTCCGATTTAGATTTTTAACAGTGAATAGAATACGTAGCTGGTGTTGCTCACTGGTTAGACCATCGACTTGCCAAACATACACTCACTACTCTCTACTTAAAAGAGGACTCAAGGAACATATTAGGCAGGGTGGTGGGTCACCTTAAAGGGAACCTGAGTGCAGCAGTCTCCAGGGCCTCCCTTTGCAAAGCTGGGGTGGGAAGAGTTGCAGACCCAGGAGCCGTGACTTCTGTCCAACCAGGGACGGAATGATTGCCGCCAGGGACAGCCTCGATGATTTTGTGGGTTTTTCTTTTCATTTTTTTCTGGGTAGAATTTTTGGTTGTGTACACAGGGCGAGAATTTCAGCACCATGGTCAGAGGCACAATGTGCTATTCTTTAAATGGCCACAGGAGGGCAGCAGGGGATGATTTTTGCGCAGGAATTGACTGACAGCAGGATGCTTGGTCTTAGCACATTTCTACAGTTTATTTTATTTTTCATTCTGAAAAAGACCGACACAGGGATCAAGCAGAGCCCTTTGAGTTACAAGAACACGTTTTGAAACCAGTGTGTTTCAACACTAAACTGTTAACTAGAATCTTATGTTCACACAACAAAAATGTGTTTACAACTAATGTACTAGGAGAAAAAAGTACTTAGTAATAATAACCTAATGTCACACAAGTAACTTGAAAAAATATGACGCACTATTGAAATTTACTAACATTTTCATGCTGCTGAAATTCTGACAAAATTCACCATTTGCAAAGCAAAATCATCTTTTTTTTAAAGTATTTTTTTAATATTTTTTTTTTATTGATTTCGGAGAGAGAGAGAGAGAGATAGAAACATCCATGATGATAGAGAATCATGCATTGGCTGCCTCCTGCAAGCCCACAACTGAGGATCAAGCCTGCAACCCAGGCATGTGCCCTTGCCCAGAATCAAACCGGGGACACTTCAGTATGCAGTCCAACGCTCTATTCACTGAGCCAAATCAGCTAGGGGAAAATTCATCTTTTGAAAAGCAAATTCATCTGTTCCGCTTTAAATTCATCTTTTGCCAGGGTTTGATTCCAGTCAACGGCACATGCCTGGGTTGTGGGTTCAATCCCCAGTAGGGGACATGCAGGAGGCAGCCGATCCATGATTCTCTCTCATCATGGATGTTTCTATCTCTCTCTCCCTCTCCCTTCCTCTCTCAAATCAATAAAAATATATTTTTTTAAAAAAAGGGCAGTGAATTTCTCAAATGGTTTTTATTTATATTACTAGTAGCCCGGTGCACAAAATTCATGCACATTAAAAGGGAATTAATTGCCTTAACCGGTTTGGCTCAGTGGATAGAGCATCGGCCTGCAGACTCAAGGGTCCCAGGTTCGATTCCGGTCAAGAGCATGTACCTTGGTTGTGGGCACATCCCCAGTGGGGAGTGTGCAGGAGGCAGCTGATCGATGTTTCTCTCTCATCGATGTTTCTAACTCTCTATCCCTCTCACTTCCTCTCTGTAAAAAATCAATAAAATACATTTTTTTAAAAAGGGAATTAATTAGCAGAGATATTTTAATATTGCTATTTGCCCTTTCTCTATAATAGAAGTGTGGGAGATGAAAGGAAATTAGTAAAATGCATATGAAAATCATATATAAATTTATTACTAAATAAACAGTAACAAAAAGATATAACAACAACAAAGGTATGATATAAAAATGACGAAAACATGGTATGAAAAAGAAAAAAACATGATATGAAAACAACAAAAACATGATATAAAAACAACAGTGATGCAAACAATGACTGATAAAGTGATTAAACTTATTCTAACATCTCCCTGTACACCACATTAAGAGTGAAAACACTTTCAGAGTGCTTGACTAATTTCCCTTGTGATGAAGTACTTAGAACTTTAATGGTAACATCACATGCTCTTCAAACTCAAGAGAAAGCAACATATAACTGACCATGTGCAAAAATGGATTCAAGTAGGAATACGCCTACTTTGTCTAGAGTTTGTCCTTGTGATTTATTAATAGTCATCACAAATGCTAGCATCACGGGAAACCGTCTTTGAATCAATTTAAATGGAAGGCCAGTGACAGATGGGGACAAATTAATTCTTGGAATCAGAACAGCCTCTCCCTCTGCAGATCCGTTAATACTTCAGCTTCGATAATGTTAGGTCATAATCTTTTGATAATAAATCTGGTGCCATTACAAAGACCCCATTTACTATTGAGATTTCTCAATAGCATGATGATTGCACCCACTTTAAATTCTAATCTATGACATGGCATTCCCGAAGGAGTAATGCTATTAAGAAATTCGATAGGAAAATTTTCCTTTTCAGCATCATCTGTGGAATCAATGGAATCATCACTCAAATATGTGTGAAAATCTCCATCGAGTATATCCAAATTTTATATATATATATATATATATATATATATATATATATATATATATATATATATATATATTATTGATTTTTTACAGAGAGGAAGGGAGAGAGATAGTTAGAAACATCGATGAGAGAGAAACACCGATCAGCTGCCCCCTGCACATCCCCCACTGGGGATGTGCCCGCAACCCAGGCACATGCCCTTGACCAGAATCAAACCTGGGACCCTTCAGTCCGCAGGCTGACGCTCTATCCACTGAGCCAAACCGGTTTCAGCATCCAAATTTTCTTAATTTAATTTTTAAACATGCTCATTTTTGGGGCAAAGAATTGCACGTTTACATATGTTTTTAATATTATCTATAGCAGTGGTTCTCAACCTTGGCTGCACATTAGAATCACCTGGGAATCTTTTTAAAAGGCTGATTTCTGGGCCTCATCCTCCGGAATTTGTTTATTTGATATGGGGTGGGGCCACAACATTAGTAACAAAGAAGCAGAATTAAAACTTTATTGTGGGGAGCTACAGTGTTTTGGACAGGTTCAAGCCTTGGACTGATGAGAGGGCACAGTCTTCTCATTGCCACATGCAAGTCCCAGCTAGGAGTGCAGGAGCCCTCCCAGCACAATTACAGCCAACAGCTGTAGTTGTAAGCTTGAACCTATGGTCCAAACACATGGCCCCACCTGCCTGAGTGATGTAGGCTTCATAGAGTTCAGGTGCATGTAGTTGAGTAGGATTGAAACCCAAGAGAATGTTGCAAACATCTTGGTCACGCCTTCACTTTGCCTCGTAGCATCTGCTATAAAATAAACGCATGGCTGTGGCCGTGGTCGCTGTCTCTCAGGGAAGCAGCGTCCCACCGAGACCACACTTTCATTCTCTTGTCTGTCTTTTCTAAGCCTTTCAGCCACCCCCACTCAAGTTCACCCCTGGCCATGCTGGCGCGGCACACTTTCGAAAGATATGCCTCCAGCTCCCAGGGTGGGTTCCTGCCTCAAACCCTGCCCTTACAGGAAACAGCTCCGGGAAACAGCTCGGGGAAGGGTGCAGCCATTGCCAAGACAACCCCTGCAGGACTGACTTCCTTCCGCTTGGTCACAGCGGTTGTGGTCGTGATGAACACCACCCATGGTTTTTATATAAGTAGATCTGTTGTTATTGATCTGAGACAGAGAGGGATAGGGAGACAAAGAGAAGCATTGATGTGAGAGACAAAAAAATCAATCAAGTGATGTGATGTGTGTACCCTTACCAGGAATCGATGTGACTTCTTGGTTCATAGGTCAACACTCAATCATTGAGGCTCACTCACTGGGCTGTGTGTTGCTATTTGGATGACCTGTTTACTAGAAAGAGAATGGGCCCTGGCTGGGTAGATTACATGCTACGGTGATGACAAGCTTTACATTGCTGGTGTTCAAAGGTTGCTTTGAGCATCAAGCCTGTTTCCATCATGACAGCAAGTGGGAGGTGTTGCATCAGTACAAGTCAACTTCTAGCTTCGGCCTAATGGTTCATAACATAGAATGAAAGTAAAACCATGCAGGCTATGTCTTAGAAGGGAGCCAGTAATTTAGCAAAGATTCTACTTTGGTGACAACACATGACCCCCAACAGTTCATTGGCAAGCGATACACAGTACTACTTACCAAGTTTCCAAACATTTGTCAAGTAAAACATTCACACTTATGAAGTTTTTTACATGATCATTTAATTACACTTAGGAAGCCAACTTTATAGCAGAAATATCATTTTCTAAAATAAAATGTATGTACAATACAAATGTATACTACATCAGATAACTGCTTGGCTCTGATTTATTATCCATATAATAACTATATAGAATAAGTCTGAGACACTTTCCATGCAACTGTTGTATAAATGGATGTCCAAACAGGTCTTGTGTCTTGGACGGAGTCACCATGAAGTAGGTCAGTGATGGCAAACCTCTGACACGTGAACTCATTTCTTTGATTGATTTAAATACATAAAATAAATACCAAAAATATAAACCTTTGTTTTACTATGGTAGCAAATATCAAAAAATTTACGTATGTGACACGGCAACAGAGTTAAGTTAGGGTTTTTCAAAATGCTGGCACGCCGAGTTCAAAAGGTTCGCCATCACTGAAGTAGGTGCCGTGTGTGGAAATCAAATCCAGGGTTCTGGAGTCCTTGATCACCAAGAAGGTACCTCCGGGAGGATAGAAGGAACCAGCACAGTGGCCGCAGGTCCCCGGAAGTCACCTCTCCAGGCCACTGCGGCCTCGATTGTCTGTTCCTCAGTCTGAGTGCCTAGGTCTCTGAGTCCCTTGATCACTGACACAGGCGAGCCTGCTCGCATCTTCTCAGTGCGGGGGCTCTGGGAGCAGGGGAGCATGTGCTGTCCCCTCTGCTGTCCATTCCCCGCCTCCTCACACCTCGCTTTCCCCTGCTCCTCCCAGCCTCGCCCCTGAGAGCCTCGCCCCTGAGAGCCTCGCCCCTGAGAGCCTCGCCCCCGAGAGCCTCGCCCCTGACGTGGTGGCTTTGGAGACCCTGCTAGGACCCTGCTAGAGTGGCCTCATCCTGTTGTGTCAGGACCTTGGCAGGTAAGGGACACTCGGACATTTTATTTTTATCTTATAGACACATCGCATGGAAAAACAGCGTCGCTAAATGCTCTGCTCATGATGGTGCCTTTCTTTAGGGGTATGCTGCTTTTTCACACCCTCAAAACCTTTTCCTTCTCTGTACTTTTTTCTTGTGTATGTTTTGGTTAATTCTTTCCAGAGGATATGTTTTCCCCATTCATTTTTTTTATATAAAGTGGAAGGGGGGAGAGAAAACAAACAATCAAACATGAATATGCAAGAGACACATGGATCTTTGGCTCCAAAAGGAACCCAAACAGGGGTAGGCAATGAAACCTGCATCCCAGGTATGTGCTCTGGACCAGGAATCCTACCAGCGACCCTTCCCTGGGTATCCAATGGAAGACTGACCAGGGCCTATTCCTTCCACTTAGCAGATGAGAACAAATGTCCCTCTTTCTTCTTGCAGAAGGCAGCCAATCTAGGATGACCACTCATCATTCATGTTTCTCTCTTCCTTTCTGAAATAGTAGAAATATCTCTAAAAAACCCACTTGGCCCTGGCCGTTGTTGCTCAGTGGGTAGAGCGACAGCCTGCAAACTAAAGGTTCCCTGATTCGATTCCCAGTCAGGGCACATGTCCAGGTTGCAGGCTCGATTCCCAGTGTGTGGGGGGAGGGGGATGCAGGAAGCAGCTGATCCATGATTCTCTCTTATAATGGATGTTTCCACCTCTCTCTCTCTCTCCTCCTCCTCCTCCTCCTCCCTCCCTCCCTCCCTTTCTCTCCCTTCATCTCTGAAATCAATTAAAAAAATAGTTTTTAAAAACTCACTGTGTTTCAACAAAAAACTTTAAATTGAATTTTTTTCTCACGGTACTAACATGTTCCCATGATAACCCTGCATCTGGAGGTGCCATCAACAATGACAGCCTCCCTGGTACTGATTGCATCAATAATAGCAGCCTACAGGGGGAGGACTGCCTCAGGAATGCTCACCTCTAGGCTACTCATTGCATCGATCATTGTAGCCTCAGTAAAGGAGGCCTCTCCAGGGGCCGCTGGGTCAAGCGGGAATAACGTTCTCCCAATATCCCTGCACCTCGCTGGACAGACTGGCTGCCTCCATAATGGGGTCATCCAAGGGACTGGCTGCCGCAATCACAACGGCCTCTGGCTGACTGGATGCCTCAGGAAAGGTGACCTGTCCAATACTGGCTGCCTTGTTAATGGCGGCCTCCCCAGGACTGACTGATTCAATAATGGCAGCCTCTAGGTTATAGACTGACATAGTGAACACACAGGTTCACGATGTTGGTGCAGCAGCCAAGGTCACCTTCTGCAGGGCTGGAGTGGGAAGGGGTGCAAAATCCAGACCTGTGACTTCAGTCCATCCAGGAAAGGAATGATTGCGCCCTGGACAGCATCGATGATTTTGTGGGTTTTCCTTTGTGTTTTTGGTTGCTCTTGTCTTTGTTTGGGTAGAATTTTCAATCAAGTACACAGGGCATTAGCTGAAATTTCAGCACCACGGACAGAATCACAAGGTGTTATTCTTTGAATGACCACAAGAGGGCAGCAGAGGATCTATTTTGCTTAGGTATTGGCTGGCCGCTTCCTTTGCGTAATAAGTATATAGATGCATACACGTGATACTTAACCTAGTAAACTGGTAACCAGTAATCTGGTAACCAGTAACCAGTAACCTGGTAACCAGTATCCAGCAACCTAGTAACTAGTAGCCAGTAACCAAGTAACTAGTAACCTTTTTAACCTAGTAACCTGGTAATTAGTAACCAGTAACCCAGTAACTAGTAACCAGTAACCTAGTAGCTAGGAACAAATACCTTCAGTAAAGGCGACATGTCCCATACTGCCTGACTCATTAGCGAAGGCCTCCTCAGTACGGGCAGCCTCAGTAAGGGCAGCCTCCAGCTTACGGAATGCCGCAATCAGAGCAGACTCCAGGTTACAAGGACGGCAGCTTCCAAGGTACTGGCTGCCTTAGTAAAGGCGGCTGCAGGTTGCTGGCTGCCTCAGCAAAGACCACCTGTCCAGTACGGGCTTCCACGTTCGCAGAGGCCTGCGCTGCATGGGTGGCCTCAGTAATAACGGCCTCCCGGGTATGGAATGCCTCAGTAACAGCGGACTCTGGCGAGGTCGCCGGGTCTTGGGATACTCCACATCTCGCTGTACGGACTGCCTGTCTCAATAATGGTGGCCTCCAGGGAAAGGACTGCCACAATCATAGCGGACTCCAGGTTACTGGCTGCCTCAAGGACGGCGGCCTCCAAGGTCCTGGCTGCCTCAATAATGGCAGCCTCCGGGTTTCAGGCTGACATCCTGAACGCACAGGTTCACTCACGATATCAGTACATCAGCCAAGACCTCCCTTTGTAGGGCTGGGTCGGGAAGCGGTGCAAAATCCAAACCCGTGACTTCAGTGCATCCAGGGAAGGAATGATTGCAGCCATGTACAGGCTCGATGATTTTGTGTGTGTGCTTTTTTGTTTTGTTTTTGTTTTGTTTCTGGGTATAATTTTTCGTCTTGTTCACAGGGCATTAGCTGGGATTTCAGCACCACGGACAGAAGCACACGGTGGTATTCCTTGAACGGCCACAAGAGGGCAGCAGAGGATCGTTTTTGCACAGGAATTGGCAGATAGCTTCCTTTGAGGTTTCTATCATAAGCACATAGCTGCATAGACGTGTACAGTATAAGCGGTAACTTACTTGAAGGAACACAAAGGCGTTTATCCTATAAAACCAGACTGTAAGTCTGCTCTAGGATTACATTCTCATAAATTGCAAAATAAGGAATCTTTGTTCTTAGCACATTTCTACAGGACTATTTCATCTTTCATTCTGAAAGAGACAGGCATAGGTATTGAGCAGAACCCTTTGACTTACAAGAACACGTTTCAAAACCACTGTGTTGCAACACCAAACCATTAACTAGAATATTTTACTCAGAAAAAAAAGTGTTTACAACTAATTTACTAGCAGACAAAAGTACTCATAATAACCTAATGTCACAGAAGTAACTTGAAAAGATATGAAGCAATATTGGAATTTGCTAACATCCTAGAAGGGTAGACTAATTTTGATGCTGCTGAAATACAATCAGAAAAATTCACCTTTTGCAAAGCAAATTCATCTCCAAAGCAAATGCACCTTTTACACTTCTGACCCTGACTCCAGCTCTGAAACTGACACTTTGCCCTAAAACCCTAACCCCACCCCAGCCCTAGCCCCATCCCCACACTTTACCTCTGACCCTTGACCTGGCACAAATTTATATTTTATTAGTGTATAGAATCCGTACCTGGGATTGCTCACTGGTTAGAGCGTTGGCCCGGACATCTGGTGAAAGACTAGGTGGAGGGAGAGTGAGAGTCTGTGGTGGAGTCTATGGAGGAGGGAAGTAGCTAGGTCTATGTTTACAGAGAGGATTCTGAGGACAGTGTGTGGGTTGGGGTTAGGCAGAAGAGCAAGTCTCAGGGTCTCTTGTGCAGAAAAGCACAGCAGGCAAGGAAGAAATTTCTAGAGGGCGAGCTCTGCCGGGACCACGCCGGGACCCACACACTCTGCACTGTCACCCGCACACCGTCTGTGGCCTGTGCCGTCTTCACTTGCAGAAAAACGAGTGTGTGTAATTGTCTACACTCCATGCAGACTTTCGTCATCAGTGGAAATCACAGTTTTGAAATGACTTAAGTGCAAAGCCAGACTCTACCATTGAGTCGTCTTGAGCCCTTGGTAAGTTTAATCATAGAGCCCCCCCCTTTTTTTTTTACTATTTTTTATCATCTTTTAAAAAAAAATTTCTTCCAATACAGCATAGGTTTTCCCTCTGACAGCTGGTAGTGGATGCTGTTATTCCTGGAATGTCCACAGGGCGGCAGCAGAGGATCATTTTTGCGCAGGAATTGGCTGTCACTGTCAGAGTCCTTTGAGGTCTAGTGTCATCCTATATAGTAAAAGGGTAATATGCCTCCCAGCACTGGGATCAGCGGAGCCGTGAGGCCTCCCAGCACCGGGATCAGCATGACAGGGGGCAGCGCCCAAACCCCCTGATCGCCCTGCGGCTCTGTGTGTGACAGGGTGCGGTGCCCCAACCCGCTCCCCCCACACACACAGGCTCTGCTCTGTGTGTGACAGGGTAGAGCCATAACCTCCCCATCGGCCCTGCCCTGAGTGTGACAGTGGCAGCGCCCCAACCCCCTGATCCGCCCTGCTCTGTGTGTGACAGTGGGCGGTGCCCCAACTCCCCTATCGGCCCTACTCTGTGAGTGACAGGGGGGAGCTCCTCAACCCCCTGATTGACCCTGCTCTGTGCGTGACGGGGGGGGGGGGGGGGTGGCGCCGCAACCTCCCCATCGACCCTGCTTTGAGTGTGACAGGGGGCGGTGCCCCAACCCCCCAATCGGCCCTACCCTGAGCATGACTGAGGGTGGCATCACAACCTACCGATCCTCCCTGCTCTGTGCATGACAGGGGGCGGCACCCCAACTCCCCAATCGGCCCTGCTCTGAGCCTGACCAGGGGCTGCACCTAGGGATTGGGCCTGCCCTCTGCCACCCGGGAGCAGGCCTAAGCCAGCAGGTTGTTATCTCCCAAGGGGTCCCAGACTGCGAGAGGGCACAGGCCGGGCTGAGGGACCCCCCCTCCCCCCAAAGTGCACAAATTTTTGTGCACCGGGCCTCTAGTAAGTACATAGTTCTCTACACGTGAATGATATAATCATTACCGTACTAGAAGCAAAATAAAAGCATTTATCCTATAAAAGCAGTGTATAAGTCTGCTCTATGTTTACATTCTGATAAATCACAAAATAAGGGATGCTTATTCTTAGTACATTTCTACAGGATTATTTTATCTTTCATTCTGAAAGAGGCAGGCATAGATATTAAGCAAAATCCTTTGACTTATAAGAATATGTTTCAAAACCACTGTGTTTATATGCCAAAGTATTAACTAGAATCTTTTATTCAGGGGGGAAAAAATGTGTTCACAACTAATTTACTAGCAGAAAAAAGTACTCAATAATAATAACCTAATGTCACAGAAGTAACCTGAAAAAATATGAAGCAATATTGGAATTTACTAAGATCCTGTAAGGGATGACTCATTTTTGATGCTGTGGAAATACAATCAGGACCTTATCATTGAGATGTCTGCGATGGTGTAGGACTCTGAGTCACTAACCATGTTCCCAGCCGCTACCTCCTGTGTTATCATGAAAAGATTAACAACATTGATGCCCAAACAATGGAGTGCCACCCCAGCTTCATAGCCTTCTTCCCCATGCCTGTACTAATCCTTGCCCTGCCCTATGTCAACATCTGGCTTTATGGGGTGCACAGCAGATTTTTGTGGGTGGATGATCTGCTGCTCTCCCATACTGCCGGCTGTATTGGAAAAAGTGCTCCTAAGAGATTCAACCCTGTCTCTGCTTGATTGGCTCAAGCAGTGACAGGCAGCCTGGGCGCACTGATTCACCGGTTACAATGCCATCCTCCACTCCGACTCACCTCCACGGAGTCTCACTGAGACGTTGTTTTTTGTTTCTGTTTGTTGTTAATCCTTACCGGAGGATATTTTTCCATTGATCTTTTAGAGAGAATGAGAGAGAGAAAAAGACAGAGAGAAACATCCATGTAAGAGAAACACATCGATTGGTTGCCTCCTGCACGCGCCCCAACCAGAGCCGGGGCCGGGGAGCCTAGGTACAGTAGCCTTGACCGGAATCAAACCCAGAACACTTTGGTGTGCAGGCCTAGGACGAGATTCCTTTCTCAATTAACACTGTCATTCTATGAAATCATGGAAATCACCCAATCTTGTTTTCATGGCCCTTAAGGGCGATTTCTTGGGCTTTGCTCCGTGCCCAGCCAGTGCCAGGTGCTCACGGTCCAGATCCTCTACAAGCCCATGAGAAGTGTTTCTTTGCTTCCCTCCCTCCCTCCCTCCCTCCCTCCCTCCCTCCCTCCCTCCTTCACTTCCTTCCAGATTTACTGAGCGCCTGTCTGTGCCAGGGGCTGGAGCACAAAGGCAAAGCTAGCAGCCACGACCTCACCACCCCGTGAGTGCATCATCTGCAAAACGGCTGTGACCGGGGTGGGTGCAGGGTGCAGGGGGAGCCCCAAAGGACTCAGGGAAGGTTCTACAGTGGAGTTAAAGGTGAGATGGGATTTGAAGGATGAGGAAGGGCATTCAAGGTGTAGGGAACTGCATGTGCAAAGGCAGGGAGGCAGGAAACAGCCCGCCTGGACTTGGAACTGTGGGAGGGCGATGGAGCCAAGGTCCAGGAAATCTGCTGGGTGAGATTGGGGTCCCAGAACCCACTACCTGGACCCTATGTCTCCTTGATCTCCTTTGCTCCTGGAGGGAGAAGCCCCTCCTACCTGCCCAAAAGGAGGCTTTGAAGCTGGAGAGGGAGTGAAGGAGGGGCAAGCTGGTGTGTATTTTTGGTTTGCTTCTCAGAAATCTCCTCCTCCTCCAACATCTTGGCAACCGGGCGGCAGCTGGGGGAGGACCTGTGAGCTGGGCTGAGTGGAGGGGAAGTGGGCTGGGGGTAGGGACCTCTGCTCCCCCTCTCTGAGCCTCAGTTTTGGCATCTAGAATATGGGCACGACCACCCAGTTGCTGGCTCCTGTCAACCCAGGGGCTCCGGGAAGCACGGGCCCAGGCTGGACTCATGGTGGGGAAGCCTGGGAGGGGAGGCTGTGCACTGGACAGGGCCCATGACTTCACACCTCATACCTCACACTGCAATGTTCTTATAATTGGAAATGTTTTCACATTTTATTGGAAGATTTTTAGGCCGTTTTAATATTTATTATGACAATTCTCCAGTCCGTAAGGGTCTTCAAGATGAAGCACCTTCTTATAACTTGGCTAAAAGGCGCCTGGGGTTTAGCGCTGGTCACCTTCCCATCAGGGACGTTTCCAGAGCACACAATGCCCCAGGGGGGATCCTGGTCCTAGAGGGCCACGCATAGGCTGACGGTTTCCGACTCCAGGGAAAGGGCAGGGCCCTGAGCCTCTGTGCTCCTCTCACTCTGGGTGGATCAGGCTGGGGAGTGGGCTGTGGAGAGGCCCGGAAGGGACTGTGAGAACTGCCTGCTCTTCCAGCCACTAGGTTCTCCCCGAGGACAGAGAGCCCCAGATTTCTAGAAAGGGGAGTCACAGTGCACCCCAAAAAAGGTTTGTGTTTTTGTTGGTTTGCATATGACCTTTAAGCCTTAAATTGTTTTTAGAATACAAAGGAAAGTTAAAGAGCAAAAGTAAGTAACCCCCACGCACAACCGCTTGTCCCAGAGACGGGTCAGTGGTGCCCATCTCTTGTGCATCAGATGAGACAATATTCCAATGGCTGACCTCCCCATGCCTCAGTTTCCTCCTCTGTAAAATGTTGATAATACTTGATGCATCTGAGATGGCTGTGAGCACTGAGCAAGCCGGCCTGTGTGATGTAGTGAAGGCTGCACAGAGACTTACAGCTCGAGGCTATAAACGCCTGCCTCCATTCCTACCCATTGTGATGCCTGTGGAGACCTCGTCCTCAGACAGCAGCAGAGTATACTGGGGTGTGACAGAACTCACTATCTGTGCAGAGTGGGGACATTCCGGTTGTTTCTAGTCTCTTGTACGCAGCATGTCTTTGGGGTTATCTCCTGTAAACATAAGCCCTGCCAAATGTCATGTGCTGACATCTCAAACAGATATTTCCTCATCACCTCCCAAGGGTTGTAAACAGCTCACGCTCAACCTTTGCTACAAGGGCCAGCACCCCTGCCTGCGGGGCCTGGTTCTAACCCGACAGGGAGTCCACGCTCACAACTGAAGAATGAGAAACGCACCTTGGTAAGAAGCAGCCGTTCCTGCGTCCAGAGCAACGCGCCCAGCGAGGGAGTCACAGCTGCAGATCCACCGCTCCGTCTCCTTTCTGCAGCACCTGCCAGTCAGTGTGTGGAACTGGGGCCAGAGAGGGGGCACGGGGTGGAGGGGGGCAGAAGACGCCAGAGGGGCCCCAGGAGGCCACAGCGCAGGCTCATCTGTCTCCTCCGGCGGAACCCTCTCAATCCCGAGTCATTACTGCCCCCCTTTTCACAGATGGGGAAACAGGCACCATCACAGGGCCTGTTGGGACAGAGTTCAACACCTCACCTGACCTTTGAGAGGCTTCCATCAAAATGCTGACTGTCCCGCCCTAACCGGTGTTGCTCAGTGAATAGAGCGTCAAACCTTGGACTGAAGGGTCCCCAGTGTGGGGCGTGCAGAAGGTAGCAGATCCATGATTCTCACTCATCATGCATATTTCTATCTCCCTCTCCCTTCCTCTCTGAAATCAATAAAAATATATATATTTTAAAAATATACTGACTGTCCCAGAAGCTAAAAAACCCACGTTACTTCTGGGACTCCTGGTGGGGGTCCGGCTCGTTAGCCACCTCCAGGCCCAGAGCTAGCGGCCCCTGCGGATCTCAGAGGAACCACCCTCCCACCTCCACCCGCCCTGCCCCGCCCCGCCCCGCCTGTTCCCTCGAGCGCCGCCCATCCCGGCAAGTCCCCTGGATTTCACTTCCGGTGGGTGGGAGTCGCCTCCGCAGCCGCAGGTCTGTGCGCCCCAATGGCCCACCTGGCCCCTCCCTGGCGAAGTCCCTGGGGCCCTAGTGGTGGCACCGAGATGGGCCTCCCCCCACAACCCGCCCCGTTGGGTCAGAAACTGGGCTCCCGGTCCAGGGAGGTGACAGCGGGACAGGGAAGCGCCCTCAGGTGGAGGCGGGAGCGGGTGACCTCAGCTCGCGCCGTGTCCGTCTACTGGGCATGAGCTCGGGGTCCGCCCCACGGCTGAGCGCGCTCCAGCGGCACCTGGGCTCCCTGGAGGTAGGGCCGGTTCCCGTCCCTTGGGCCGGGGCTCAGACCTGGAAGCCGGGGACACTGAGCTGGGAAAACAGGGAGCACAAGGCAATGGTGGGTGGAGGGGAGGGCCCAGTGGGGACGGATGGGGGACAGGTCAGCGTGGTTGACAAACTGCACTTCAGTGTGTCCCCACAGCCTCCAGGATCCCCACCCCAGGGACATTCTGGGATCTTCGCCCCCAGGCTGTTTACTCTAACTGCTGCCTCCTTGAGGCTGGTGTGGACACAAGGCTGTCCTGTCCCTCTCTCCTGGCCCAGGGCAGAGGCATGGAGCCAGTCAGCAGCCCGCTGACCACACATGTGCTGGACACTGCCTCAGGGCTCCCGGCCCAGGGCCTCTGCCTCTGTCTGTCGAGACTCGAGGACCACGGCCAGCAGTGGACAGAACTGAGGAGAAGGTAGGTTTGGGGTAGCACTGAGTCCAGAGCTCCTCCCTCAGCACAGGGCCCCCCAAGACCTCCCCCACCCCCGCCCCAGGGCCCCTGCTGTATCCTGGAGCCTCTCCGGTCAGGGGTCAGGGTTCAGGCTCGGCTGGTTAAGGCTTGAGGAGGAATCCGGAAGGCTGCCCTGTCACCAGACAGCACTTTCTCCTCTTTTATTCTCACTGCAGCCTAATGGCCCTTCCACAGAGACAGGGCCCAGCCGCACCACACCTGGCAGCTGCGCTCTCCGTGGCCCTGGCTTCTACCCCACGCTCAGCTCTGCTGGGGGAGGCCCAGCCCAGGCTGGCATTTCTGCACTTGGTGGCCCTGTGAGCAGGGAGCAGACTCTTCCTGAGGTGGCAGTGGGGAGCTGGGCCCCAAAAGTTCAGGGCCTGAGGGTGTGGAGCTTGTCCCCTCACTGTTCAGCCCCTCACAAAGGCTGCGGGCCCAGGTCCCATCTGAAGGTCAGCTTGGTCTTGGAAGAACACATGGGGTCCCCTTCCCAACGCCCACAAGCGCTGGTGAGTGATGCTCTGTGGCCACAGTGCATGCTCAGCGGCCTGCTCAGCTGGGGACATGGAGACAGGAGCAGGAACTGGCCCAGAAAGCCACACACACGGACGACATGACTCATCCAGGTTATAAAACAATAGGAATAATATAACCCATCTGACATTTTTTTCCGTTTATAAATAAGCATACTTAAAAATAGAGTATCTGGAAAAATATAGGTCAAATGAAGTGATGATTGTTCCAGGAGTAGATTGTGGGAGGTTTTCCCCTTTCCTGCTTCTCTGTGCTATGCAACAGCTGTTCCGGAACCCCGGGCACCAGAGTCTCTCCCAAGTCAGGCTGCAGGGGCATCTGAGGATGCGAGGTGTGGAGACCCAGACAGCCAGGCAGGGGTGCACCTCATCCCCTCTCCCCCCAGCTACACCAACCCCGATGGACGCTGCCCTGGACTCCTGCTGCCAGGCCAGATGAAGGCGGGCACCTACAAGCTGACCTTCGACACCGAGGGTTACTGGAAGAAAAGGGGGCAGGACAGCTTCTACCCGTATGTGGAGGTGAGGGCCACAGGCTGGCATGGAGGTGGAGTCCTGTGATTCACCATGACCCTGAGGTCCTGCGGTAGGCAATGCCCCTCCCCCCTCTCCCAGGGCAGTGGCAGGCTGTGAGTTCACCTGCTTTGAACTCCCAGGAGAAAGGTGTCCCTGCCCTGGCCCTGGGTCAGGCTGTGGGGGGCAGGGTCGAGAGTGACGCAGCCCCTGTGGACACAGGTGTTGAACAAGCCCTGCCCAATTCACTGGGCCTAATCTTGCTGCCTCCCCCTTCACCTGACCCGATTGCAGGGTGGGCCCCTTGGGAAGCCTGGCAGGCCCAGGGGCCCTCAAGCCAAGAGCTGTATCTAGAGCAGATTCAGCCTTGTCAACAGCCTTGGTCTCCAGATCACCATCAGGCGCTGGCTGGTCTGGGGCTCCCTGGGAAGCAGCCCTTGGCCCACAGTCCGGCTTCTCCCTGGGAGCACGGGGGACAGGCCCTGGCTCCCTCCTGGTGCCTTCTGTTCCCAGGTCGTTTTCACCATCACAAACGAAACCCACAAGTTCCACGTCCCCCTGCTGCTGAGCCCATGGTCCTACACCACCTACCGAGGGAGCTGACCGCCAGCTGGCCCGAGAGCACCAACGCCCTCACCGTGGCCTGAGCCGCCCCCAGCCCTGCACAGGGCTCCATGTTTCTCATGGGGCCTCAGGTCCCGCTTCCTGGGGGAGGTTCTGGCCCCCAATTCCTAGTGGCACTGTGATTTGGGCATCAATAAAGTCATGTGGCACCTGCAGGCTGCTGCGGTCACTGGGCAGAGCCATGCTGGTGCTGCCCAGCCTGAGGTGTGTGTATGCTGGCAGGGGGACAGCTGGGAGGGAAACAGACTGGCCATGGCCCTGGCGCTGCTTCTGCCACAGTCGTGCACCAGGACACGCAGCAAACATGAAAGCCTTCATTTGCTGACCCAACAAATCAAAAAAACACACCTGCTGTCCGTGGGTGTAAAAGGGGGTGTCATGCAGGGAGAAGTCCTGGGTGGGGGCTATGTTGGGGTGCTCACAAGTCCCGCCGGGCCCTGGCCCAGGGTCTGCCCAACCACGGCCGTCTCCAGGGGCTTGAAGCCCACGTTGTCCAGAGGGATCCCGAAGGCCAGGAGCTTCGCCTCGTAGGTGCGCAGCAGGTCGCTGTGGGCCTGTGGGGACAGCGCATGTTGGGAGGGGCCAGGAGCCCAGCAAGGGCTCCCCCCTGGGCAAGGGCAATGCCAAGGCTCGCCCTCACTTAGGACACCCAGCTCTGTGGAGGGTGGGAAGGAGGGACCACAAAGAAGACTGATGGGGAGCACAGGTGACCCCCACATCCCAGAAGAGCTCAGGTGTGGGCACCAGTGCTGCCAGGTCCGTGGACATGGTTCCGTCCCCTCTGGGAAACAGGCGTTTTTAAAAGGGTGAATGTCGTTGGTGGCTGTAGGGTCTGAAGAGGTGATGCCTGAGAAATGCTTGGAGCGTGGCTGACTCAGAACTAACACTGCAGAGGGCACAGTACCCTCACCGTCCTCACACCCCAGTGCAGGGACTGGGGTCAAGAGTTAGAGGTGAACTGAGTGGAGCTCCAGAGAGAACTGGGGGCTGGGCCTGGCTCTGCCCTTCATGGGGCACAGGCCTCCTGACAACCAGATACAACTTATGCAAATCCTCCCCAGAGCTGCACAGGCCAGTAGTTGCCACCGATTTTGTGTGTACAAGTTTCAGGGTGTCGGGGCATCCAGAGAAGGGTCGGATGGGCAGGTGAGGCTGGGAGGGTCGAGGGAAGGCCCAGCACCTCACACGCCTTCATCTTGAGGCTGCACAGCCCGGGGCTTGCACGTAACAGAAGCAGCAGAAAAAAGAATTATGGGCACGTCTGAGTCACCCGTGAGGTGCTGCCCTTGGTAAATGCGTGCCCAGGCAGTTATGTGTCTGCATGACCACAGGCAAAGCCCAGATACCTGTGGGGAATGCCAGAGCCAGGGCGCTGGGTGCAGGGCCCAGGCTGCTGGGACTCATGGGACAGACAGTAGTGGGGGGAGGAGGTCAAACAGGCCTCAACGCCAATGCGCACTTTGGGCACAGAAATGGTGTGCAGCGCTCATTGGACTCAGAGGAGAAAGGGCAGACCTGTGTCTGCTCCCCGCTTGCAGGTGCGGAGGAAGCCCCTCGCATCGCCCCAGAGGCCAGGAGGGTGGGAGGGTGAGGGTCAGACGACAGGGATGTGGGGGTCGGGAAGAGCTCCTGGAAGAGCTGAGCCCCCTCCTTTCCCAGAGGCTGGCCCTGGAGGAACACCAAGGCAGGCGGGGCTGCCCTAAGCCATAGGCAGCTGGACCCTCAGGCTAAGGCAGGAATCGCAGGGTCCTGGGTGGGGGCGTGCACTAAGGCCGGTGGGGCTCCTCGTACCTTGCAGACCCGGGCCAGCTCGTACTGGAGGTCCTTGATGGTGCTGTTCTTCGATTCCAGAACGTCCTGAGGAGAGAAATGCAGGCCTACGTTTGAGACCTGTCTTTGGGCCAAGACAGACTGGGCAGCTGTGGGTCTGGCATCTGGGACTCTAACGGTGACCCCAGATGTCCAGGGAATAGTGGCCTGGCCCCATTCCTGTGTGTCCACACAGGGAGCAGGCTGTGCAGAAAGATCCCCCAGGAAGAAAGGGAGACAGCGCCTGCCTCTGGAAGGAGATGGGTGCTGAGAAGTGAGAGGAGCAGGCCTGGTGGGTTCCAACCAGGACAGCCAAGAGCTGACCCACACCCACCCTGGCCACTGGTGCAGCTGCGGTGACCCTCGTGGGTGAGCCTGTTTTTTATCCCCCTCATCACATCACTGGTGATCCACAGGGACAGGGGCACACTCAGAGATGAGCCCCAGACCCAGGACCCCAGTGCTGCCTACCCAGACAAGGCCCCTCCTCTGTGCCTGCACTGCCCCAGGCCCCCTGCCCCAAGCCGGTCCCAGGGGACACGGGTCCCACAGGCACTGTGGCCCACTGAGCCAGGACACAGGAACGACCTCACCTTGGCTTCCCCAGCCCCTCCCCAATCATGACAAGTCCATCCTGCTCAGCCTTTCCTGCAGGTCCCTGTGGGCTCTTGGATCCACTCTGTCCTCCCCAGAACCTTCCACAGTCCTCCCCAGCCCCAAACTCAGGGACACAGCTGACAGCTTCAGAATCCCCTCCCCTCCCCCCCCCCCTCCAGCTGGCAGCACCAAGTGCCAGCTGCAGGCCCAGGGGCAGGCTGGGTGCGGGAGCGGCTGCAATGCTTTACATACAGATGTGACCTGACAGGCTCAGCCTCTGGGCCTCAGGGTGGTGTGAGCCCAAGGGGTTCATGTTCACCTGAACTGCGGACATGACTCACTGGTTGGATGGAGCCCTGGCCCGCACACCGAAGGGTCTCGGGTTCGCTTCCCAGTCAGAGCACACACCCAGGTTGTGAGCTTGATCCCTGGCCCTGGTCGGGGCGTGTGCAGGAGGCAACCAATCGATGTGTCTCTCTCACATGGATGTTTCTCTCTGTGTGTCTCTCCCCCTCCCTTCCACTCTCTCTAAAAATCAATAGAAAAATGTTGTCGGGTGAGGATTAACAAAAAATAAATATAATAAAAATACATAAAAAATAAATGTTTTCTTCAGTGCTGCCTATGCTACCGCTCAGGATAAAACACACCCGCACCCGGATGGTGAGGAGGCCTTAAGCCGATGCCCCAGGTCTCTTTCTCCATGAAGACCCCGTCCAGCCTGGAGGGATCTGCTTCTGGGACAGGCGTCTGGGGGGAGACATGCAGGCAGCTGCACACCTGGCTCTGTCTCCCAGGTCCCCGGCCTGGCAGGAGCAGGTGGCCCAGTTGGCTGGGAGCTGAGCATCAGCCACACTCCCCTGGCAGCACCAAGACCCCTTACCTCACATCACCCGTTCTGTGTGTGACAACCCCACTCCCAAATCAGGTCGGGGAGCAGAGGGGCAAGGCCCACCCGCAGGTGCTGTGGGGCTCCGCCTGCGAGGCAGGAGCGACCCTGACGCCTCAGCTGGCCTGCTGGCCTGAGGGCGCAGAGGTCTCACCTGCCCTGACCACTGCTGCACCCGGTGGGGCCATCCCAGCCCACAGGGGGCCATGAACAACTGGATTCAGGTCAACAGGTGCTCCAGCCTCTGCCCAGACGTCACTCCCTCCGGGAAGCCCTGCCTAACTGCCCAGCTGGGACACAGCTGGGCGGCTTCCCTGCGAGTCCAGGAGACTCAGCTGCCCCCAGGCCTATGTCTGAGTCGGCTGCCAGATGCCCAAGAACTCAGGCCCACAAGTTCCAGAACAGCTAAGACCTAGAGCCTCACAGGCTAAGCTGAACCCATCCTAAGAAGTAGTAGCAGTGAGCTGAGGTCTGAGTGAGAGAAAGTGTGGGGAGCCTCTCCCCAGGACTAATGATGATGTTCACTGGAGTGATGCAGGCTGCACATGCTTGGGGTGTCAACAGGAGACAAGTGACCCCCAGCCAGAGCCCCTGCAGGCCACCTGCCAGGGCAGGAGCATGGGCACCGTCCAGCTGCCACCCAGAGCCCATCTGGGACCTACCTCCAGCTTGTGGGACAACAGGGTCAGGGTGGCAGGATCCAGGTTGGAGGCTGTCAGCACCTCATTGAGCTGCAGCTCCTTCTTCTCCATGGCAGCACTGAGGGCCTGCAGCTTGCGCTCCAGGAGCAGGTTCTTGAAGCCCGTCTTCTGCTGCACCTCCAGGATGGCCGCCGTGAACTTGCTGTAGAGCTCATCCCGCTCCCGCTGCACCTGAAGGGACGCCTCCGCTGGGCCCTCTCGCTGGCAAGAAGCCCTCCCACTTCTGCCCCTGGGCCAGAACACACCTTTCACTGTGCTGTCTGCACCGTGCCCACCCACAGCCAGGGAAACCTGTGGCGTCTACACTGCCTGCACCCCCACTCTCTGCGACAGAAGTAAAGGTGTGCAGCTGTACACACCATGGGAGGCAGGAGGAGACGCCAGTGGACCTGAACCTGGCCCATGGTGTACCCTGCTCTGGCCCATGGCACACCCTGCACTGGCCACGGAGAACCCTGCACTAACAAACAGGGCACAGGTGGCAATGCTCTACCCTGGGCAGACCCCAGACACTGCAAGGAGGACCTCTCAGGCTCATGGAAATCTAAGAAAAGCACATTCAATAAGACATTCTCCGCCAATTATACATCAGCAGAGTGGAATTCCAGAGAGCTGATGCAGCAGGAAGTGGCCCCTTGGGCACTTTGGGTGAGATCACCCCAAAGGACAGCCCTCTGGGCAGACTCTATCTGAAATCTGAATGCAAACCTTCCACCACCAGGAACTGACTTTCCTAAGGAGGCTCCCACAGGTGCACAAGATGAGCTGACACTAGAGGACGAGCAAGGGCGTCCCTCGCGGCACCAGCTGCATAGGGCAGCACTGGCGGGGGGCGGAGGGGGTGGGGGCATGGGCAACACCAGAATGAGCTGCTATGCAGGTGCAATCTGGAAGCTGCGGGACAGACCTGCGAGATGGAAGGTGCTGCGTCTAAGGCAGGAAGTCCCACCCACGCTGGACACACAGGAGGAGCTGGGAGGAGACTCGGAAGCTGTTACCACTCGTGAGGACCAGCGCTGAGCAGCAGGGGAACCCCCTTTTTACTGAGACTCGGGGCTCCGTGACGTCCTTCCAATGTGCACATACTAATCGGGTACTAGAGTCATGGATGTAGAGGAAAAAGGTGCCGGCTGGAGAGGCCAGGCTGCCTCTGTGTTTCAGAAGTGAGCCGAGGGGACAGGTGGGCAAACTGCTCCCCACAGGGATCTGCTCTGTGTGAGACCCAGGCCTCCCCAGAACGTGCCCCGGGCTTCCTCGAAGGCTGCATAGGGTGAGGAGCAGCAACAGGACCTCCCGGAACCGGTCCTGGCTGGGCTGCTGGCTGCTCACCTGGATAAACCGCTGCTCCAGCACCTCGTGCTCCCACTGCAGGCTCTTGAGCTCTTTCTCTGAAACTTTCAAACGTGCCTTTGTGCACTGCAGAGAGAAGAGGGGGGCACAGAAGGCACTCAGGATTCAGGCATGCACACAGGAGGCTCCTGGAGATGGCAAGGCCAGGAATACTCGCCAGGAAGAACTGGCTCAAAGACACAAGTGGCTCATCCCCACCAGGGCGGTAATGGGCACCAACTCTACATCCCCCTCCCACTCCTCCCCTCCCCGCCATCTCCAGTCACAGAAAACAGAGATTCAGACACCTTCCTGCCCTAAGGGCCAAGCCCTGCACAGGTCCCAGGAGGCATCTCATGGATGTCCCTTCTCTCCTGAGCCCAGGAGCCAAGGGGGTGGGGGGTGAAGGCGGTGACACTCACAACCAGGATCTGCTTGTCCCTTTCGTGGTCGCCCAGTTTCTTCTGCATCTCACTCATCTCCTCCCGAGCCTTCTGCAGCGGTTCCGCCAGGCGCCGGTTCTGCGCAGACACCTCCAGCATCTCCTTCTCGAGGTGCTCCTCCTTCTTCCGCATGTCTTCCATCTGCTCCTGTGGGCACAGTCGTGTGCAGGAGGGCTCAGCAGGCAGTGCCAGGGCTGCGAGCTCACCTGCCACAGGCATGTCCTGCCGCTGTGGGCACACAGGCCAACGAGACCTGTTTTATGTACAAACACACACCTGCTCTGAATGTTCTAGGAACGAGGTTTTCATGAAGTCAGGTTTGTTCAGTGCGCCATGAAGGGCATTCTGCTTTGTGGAAACCCCATCCCTGCCAGCACCTGGGTGGCAATGACACCTGCCCATGACTCCAAGCTAGGCTCCAACCACAGTCCTGCCTGAGCCTTTACTCTCAGAACAGACACTGTCCTCCTCATTCTCCTGCCCGACATGAGGGCAGCAGCCTGTCTTCAGCTACAGGTACAGGGAGGTTACACTCCCTGTGAATTTCAGTCAAGGGCAGGGAAGGGCATTCTCAGTCCCCTGAGGGACAGTGCGTGGGGGCGAAGAGCTGCGCGCGCCCGGCGCGGCCCCAGCACCTTGAGGGAGTTGATGAGGGCCAGGTTGTTGAGGGTGATGTCGTTGTAGTAGTTCTTCATGTCCGTGAACGCCTCCTCGTGCCGCTGCATCAGCGCGCTGATCTGCCCGTTCTTCCTCTCCTCCACTTCGTGGGTCTCCGTCTTTCTCCGCAGGTCGAGCTCATCCCTGAGCATCTTCATCTTCTTGTCATACTTGGCCTCAATTTCTGAAAGGCAGCGGCACACGGCAGCTGAGCGGAGAGCAGCCAGCAGTGCCAACGCTGCGCGTGCTCACCGGCCACAGGACAGGCTTCCCTGGGTTTTCCCGCTGACGCTCAGAGGCACGTGAGGCACACACCACGCGTGCTGTCCTCTGCCCATGCGGGCACCGCGACTCCACCCCTGCAGGGGCTCGCTAGCGACGCGCCGGCCCATCCCGTGGTCCCCAGCCGTGACCCATGTGCCATCCAGTCACAACACAGGGCCGTGTGACTCAAACCACACAGAACGCCTCGGGCCAGGAGCCAGGGGACAGACTAAGAACACTGCCCGCGAGACGGATGACCACCCCCTGCTCCGAGCCACCACTGCTGACGGGAGTGGGGAAGTGGGTGGTGACCACAGCCTCCCCCAACTGACATAGAGAACTCCTGGTTATGGGATGCTGAGAGGTCGTCAGCCATAAGTGACCACATTCTCTCTCCTCGAAGGTCCGGGCTGTGCTGGCCTGGCATGCCAGCCTGGGAGGTAAGCGCTGGGGGAGTCATGCTCTGCGGGATGGCGGCGCCGGAAGAGGACACTGACCTCGCACTTGCCTCTCAAAGTCGCTGCGCAGCTTGGTGATCTCCTCGGTGTGTTTCTGCAAAGGCGGAAGCGGCAGTTACGAGACGACAGACAGAAGCCGCTTGGCAACCCTCTGCTGTTCTGGCGGGTCCCTGGCCCCGGCGCACACACCACATCCAGAACAACATGGTTTTGCTAACTTCCACATTTCAAAACTCACTTGGCTAACGTCAGCTCTGAGCCTGAGAAAATGCTCTCAGAGATTCTAAGGACTGACAGCAGCCGGCGGCCCCTTGCTGGCCTGCCTGCGGGTGGAGCCATGGCCGCACTGTCCGGACCTGCAGGCTCCCCCAGGGGCCTGCCACATCCTCTGCTGTGGCTTAGAGCAACCGTAAGAACTTTTTCCAGTAGACGGCTATTGCATCAATTCTGAATATAAAGTGGTAATTATTTCTAGAGCAGTATTTTTACACAAAAGGGAACGCTGACCACATAACCAATCTTTTTATACAGGCCTTGGGTAAGCGGACAGCCTCCCGTCACTGAATTCATTGGAAACCAGCCTACTGTGTGCCTGTGTCAGGAGAGATCAGACCATTCGTTTTTATTTATGTATTTACTTAATCCTCACTCAAGGATATTTTTCCCCCATTGATTTTTAGAGAGAGTGGAAGGGACAGGGAGAGTCAGAGAGAAACATCAATATGAGAGAGACACATTGACTGGTTGCCTCTAGCATGGCCGGGGATCGAGCCTACAACCGAGGAACATGCCCTTGAACCAGAATCAAACCCTTGACCCTTCAGTCTGCAGATCGACACTCTAGCCATTGAAACAAACCGGCTGGGGCCATTCTGGGGGGTCCAACTCTTTCACAGCCTCAGCCTTGGCTGCAAACTCTGTAGTTTCTGTGTTTTCCAGATCCAGTGGAGCCCGGCTCCCTTCACCGGAGACAAATGTGCTGACAAAGTCTTCTCAACCTGCCGCCAGGAGGAGCCTCTGAAAACCAAGGTCAGATGCACTCTCTCTGCCCAAATGCCCCACAGGCCCGACTCAGCCAGGGCCCAAGCCAGGGCCTCCCCGTGGTTTCTGAGGCCAAGGAGCTAGGACCTACTTGTTCCTCTGGCCTTCATGCAGCTCGTCCCCGACCTCTTCTCCTGGCCTGGTCTCCCCAGCCCGGATCAGATCTTACTGCCTTTACCCAAATGTCACCTTCTCAGTGAGCCATTCCCAGAACTCCATGTAGGAAAATGCAACCCGCTCTCATTCCCATTGCCCCACTCACTCTGTCCTTCCTTATAGCTGAGGATGTGCTGTGCGGATCTGACACATGATTTTGCCTTCTCTGTTGTGTGTAGTTTCTCCTTTGCAGACCACGTGCCACACGTGGAAAGGCATTTTATCAGTCCTCCCAGAGATCAGAACGAGGCCTGGCACCTTCCGGGCACCCCCACCATCCTCGCTCAGAATTGACCAAAAGCTCTCAAAAGGCAGTCAGGTGCCCATGGGCCCAGCTTGTATGACAAGCTGCCGTGTGCCTGTGGACTGGGGTGCTGGGCACTTCAATGACTGTGTTTCCCAATGCACCTGACAGACAGCCTGGGAGCACAGCTGGGTGTCAGGTGTCAGAAGCACATGCAGAGGAACCCTGACTGGTTTTCCTCATGTCAGTTTGCTGCTCAAGTCGGAGACAGAATTCTGTACTTGACACCAAAGCGGAGCTGCCTAGCTGCACGTTTTTAAAAAATATTTCAATTAATAGCCAACATGCGGGAGTTTTTAAACAAAAAATGTGAATTCCCAGTTGCTGTTCAACACCCAGCTGCCCATGGATGCACCCACCAGCCGCAGGTTCTTCACCACCACCTCGTTGGCCAGCTCCTGCTCCTTGAGCTCCACCTTCAGGGCCCGCATGTCCTTGCGCAACGTGCCCTCCTGCGTGCGGTGCTCCTTCTGGGCCAGCTTCATGGCCACGGTGCCCTCAGCCTTCATCTCCGTCAGGTTGTTCTGATGCTCATACAGCAGGTGCTTCACCTTCTGCTTGTAGACCTGCGGGCGGGAGAACGACCACTTGCTCACCGGCACACACACACACACGCACACACACCTGCACATGCACGCTCACCTACTCACATGCACACACATGCTCACCCACACACACTCCTGCACACCCATGTTTGCCGGTATGCACATCATCTTTTACAAAGAATACCTTTAGGTTCCCAGGGTGAAAGACACAAACAAAGGGCTGTAAACCCAGAACAAGGAGATGAAATGCCTCTCACCCTGACCAACATTGCAGGAGTGACCCCAGCGGGACAGGCAGGCGGCCCCACTCACCTTGATCTCCACCTGGTGCCGCTCCTCGGCCTCCTCCATCTCCCGGTCTTTGTTCCGCAGCTCAGCCTTCTTCTCCTCCAGCTGCCTTCGGGTGATCTCCCAGAAGGTGTGGATCTTGTCCCGCTCCAGCTGGAAGTAGTTGCGCTCCTCCCGCTCTCGGTCCAGCTCCTCACGGATGCGGCCGATGTGCCCCTCCACCTGCAGGCCGAGCAGACTGTGAAGGACCCAGCAGGGCCCACCCACCCGAAGGGCACATGGAGGAGAAAGGCAAGCGAGAGGGAGGGGCCACTCTCATCTAAAAATCCTTCAGAGCTGAAAGGAGGTAAAACACAGTGCATCTGACTCAGGCCTCCACAGAAGACAACATCCCCATGTCATGGCCTTTGGTGCCACTCAGAGTGGAACAGGCTCCCACCTACTGTGTCTCACAGTTAGATCTTGCCATGACTCAATAAATACATTTCTTAGAAACATGCACATTTCCAGCTTCTCTTAAAAAAATCTGAAAATAGCCCAGCAGGTGTGGCTCAGTGGTTGAGCGTCGACCAATGAACCAGAAGGTCAGTTTGATTCTAGGTCAAGGTACAGGCCCCAGGTTGCAGGCTCAATCCCACTGTAGACGTGCAGGAGGCAGCCAATTGATGATTCTCTCTCATCATTGATGTTTCTCTCTCTCCTCTCCCTCCACCTTCCTCTCTGAAATCAATAACAGTCTATATTAAAAAATTAGAAAATAGCCCCGGAGTTCGATGCACAAAAGGTGGCTGTTCAGGGGCCTGTCTGCAGCTGCCTGGCTCTCACTGCCACCTGGACCCTGGGCCCTGGGCCCTGGCACCAGACGCTGCCGAGGTGTCCATGCCACTGCAGACACACCACCGCAGGTCAGGGCTGTCTCCACAGGGACCGGAAGTACACGGGGAGGTAAGAAACAGCTCAACTGCTGGGGCGATGCAGTGTGCAGCCAGTGAGCTCTCCAGAACACAGACTGGCCCCACCACCCTCTGCTTCAACCGGTTTCCCTGCAGGGCCAGTTCTCACTTAATGTCACCAACAGGTCCTGAAGCTGTGAAGACCAATGACGCGTAAGGAGACGAATGTTACCACTGGCTAAGTGACACAAGAGCTAAGTTCCCCTGGCGTCTCATCAACGTTGTAACGCTACGTTATTTAAGGACCGGCTGTAAAACAAAGTCCCTCTTACCATCAAGGGCCCTTGCTCAACATCCAGCTTCAGCTCACATGACTCCGTTAGTCTGCTTTGTATTTACTTTATCTTAAAACTATGCAAAGACAGTCAGGGTTCTGACAGCAACACCAGTTGACACAGACCCGCAGGTCCGTGGCAGATGCACACAGGCAGTCCGTCGTCAGAACAAGGAGGCTGGAGTGGGCACCAGTTTCCTCTCGTGGTTTGCCATGTGCTGCAGTTTTCAGGGGCCTTTTAGTTAAAATTGTCATTACACAGTTATGTTATCTAGCCCCTGCCTTCATCAACAAGAACACATGGATACACTAATTCCTAACATTTCATGGTAAATAAACAAGACGACTATAATGCATGTACTATGAAAACAGCTCTGTAGCGTCAGATGCATGAAGGGGTAAAACTGAAAGGGAATGCAAAAAAAAAAAAAATGAAAAATGGCTTTTATACCAGAAAAAAAATTTGCTTCCAAATTCTTACCACCCTATAAAAAAGTTCTTCAATACTGTGCCTGAGAGCATTGGAGCTGACGGGGATTATGGAGATGGGGAAGGATATGCTGGTTTGAACAGAGCTGCAGGAGCCAGAATGGGGGAGGTGGGCATAGAGTAGAGGGCAGGATGAGGGGTGTACTGGTCTGACAGAGGTTCATGCAGACAAACAGCCAGAGGGATGAGACGGAACAGCACCCACCCACCCACTCCGCCCAGGACTAGACCCATGCACAGGGCCAGCCCGCTCACCTGCTCCTTGGTCATGTCCTCCGGAGCCAACCCGTCCACAACCGGGGTGCCTTTGCCCTTCCCTTTCTTTTTGGGTGCCTGTGGTTAAAAAGAGAGGCCTGGGTAAGGGAGGGAGGCGTTGGGTAATGGCTTCCCTTTCAGGTTGGCTCGGATCCCCTCCTGGCATTTGGGGGGGTGAGGAGTACCTGACTGGAGCCTCCCTCTCCTGCTCACTGTCTTGTGCCCACCCCCCTGAAGCACATCACTCTACCCTAAGCTCCCACCCTTAACCACACGCACATTCTCTGCTGACACCTTTGGAGCAGCAAGAAGGAGAAATCTTCCTTTTCAGAAGAGAACATTTTTTCCCCTCGGAGATTAAGGGAAGGAAACTGGACCAAATCCACTCCTTAATACATGGCAGAGACTGCCTTGGTGTGGATGCAAAATGTACTGGGCCTCAAAAGGGAGAACCCCAATACCAGCATCAGATGTGACCGCGTTGGCTATGTTTGGTAACCACCACAGAGAATCACGCAAGAAACTTTCGACATGTGTTGGCAGAAATGCCTTGATAGCAATGATCAGGACGATAATATGAGACTGTCTTTGTTCCAAATACGAAACTCCTCTGAGAACCTGGTCTGGGGGACGACAGCACCCACCCACCGAGGGGCCCTACATGGTTCGCCACGGGACCTGCTCAGCCGTCACGCCTCCTTTACCAGCTTTGACCAGATGACAGAACCTTCCAGACCACTCCCTTCCTGAGCAGACACTGAATTTCCAAGTCCTTATCCTCTGCCCTCACTTCTCTCAACTGTCTGTGGCCCACACTTGTGTGTGTCTATATGTGTCTGTAACACTTTTTGTGTCTATATCTCTCTGATTACAAAACAATTATGTGGAAGTCTTATAAACATAGAGAAACAAAAAGAATATCATGTCCCTAAAGCTAGTAATAAGTAGAAGTATTTTGGTGGCCTTCATCCAGTTGATATTCAAACACCCATCCACTGACACCTTCCCTCCTAATGTACTAATTAATCCCTCTACTCCAAGAAGTCCGCCATCAGAGGTCCCTCACCCTTAGCTTCTGGGACATTCACAGCCAAATGCAGCGGCTCCCCACCAGACTCCTCTCCACCAGCTACCTGCCCCATGCATCTGCCTGGGAACTGCGCTACCGACAACGCCTCTATGGGCTGGGGTGGCGGTGGGGACAGCGGACGGCCCTGTCACGTGAGAGAGACAGATGAGGTCTGACTGCTCCCAGCCTCTCCGAGGAACCAGCAGTTCTGCACCGCTGGCCTTGCCCTGGGCGTCCATGAAAATGGACATTCTGCCCAGGACCCCGTGCTGTACAGGGACCTGCAACCGCCCTGGCGCCCTGGTTTCTCCATCCCGGAGACGGGGGGTCCTAGGTTATCCTCTGCGCCCCACTGTCCTGTTTGGGGACACGTGTGCCCCAGGCCCCTGGGAGAGCCCAAGGCTATGACGGGCTGAGCGTTCCGGTCCAGGTAGGGCATCCCTCGGGGTCTCTGCGCGCAGGGCCGGCTCCCGGGGGCCGGCTCCGCGTCATCCTCACCATGGCTCCCGGCGACCCGACCCGCAGCGACCGCCGCGACCCGCCGACAAAAGCTCACACTCCGCAGAGGCTGCGCTGTCTCCCAGCAACCGCTGGGCGGTCTCGCGAGAAGTATCGAAGATCCTCGCGAGACTCCGCACGCAGCCACAAGGCCTGGCAACGGTGGGAGCGCGTCCCTACCAACGCGCGCTGGGCCCAGTCCAGTGTTGCGGAAGTCCGGTAGGTTTTGTCTGCAGCTGAGCATCATCCACACCCGCGATCTCCCCGACAGCGAAACGCGTTTCCGTTGCTGGATATACGTGTACACTGCCGCCCTCGCCCGCTGTTTCGTTCACTTTAACCTAAAATGCCTAGAAAAGCACACATCGGTGCTTGATAAAAATGCCTTTAATGAAGGAGGGAGGGAGGAATTATGCACATTAGATTCAAAATTTGGGCTGAGACTCTCCCCGTGAGCCTGACCTCACCCTGTCCACCTCTGAAGATTCCTTCCCTGCTGTTCTGGTGAGGATGCAAAATAGCCAGGTTTCCACAAACCATCTGAATAAAAAAATGTAAGAAAGCTGCAAAGTTTAGAGATCACCAAGTGTCCCCTTCGCAGAAGTAAACGGCTCAGCCTGAAGAAGCCTCTTCTGTAGCACCCCGTCCCCTCCTGCCCCCCTCACCCGTGAGGAAAAACTAGAAACTCTGCCGGAAGACTCCAGATGGGCAGAAAAAGTGAGGTATCCCTTCCTTTCCTAACCATGGTACAGTTTCTGAAGGAATTTCCGATGCCTGACACTACACTGTTACCTGCATGTATCACTCTGTGTCAGCCAGAAGGCTGAGTGTTTGTCATAAGCTGGTGCCCATCTTTACACACCATTTATGGTCTTTATTTCCTGCACTCTCAATTTAGCATCCTCCTAACTCATGGTTTGGCAGCAGGTTTTTTCATCTGTTTGGGGATAAAGAGTCCACAATCTTCCCCTGCAGAGCTGCATCAGGAACACAGGGTGAGCCATGAAGAAAGGCTTGGATCTGTCTGTCCCTGCCATGGAGGGAGATGCCGCCTTTGCTCCCTGGGCTTCAGACACCATCCAGTGTCGGGGATCTGAGAACCACAGTGATGAACCGGAGGGGCTTCCTGTTTGCACAGCCAAGCCCTGATTGTTCTTGGAGTGGAGCAGCCGGTTGAAAGGGCTGCACTGACCCAGCTTGCACTGAGCTGTGATTTATTTATAGCGTGCCCTGAGGCCTTTGTGAGGTCCGGTCCTGCCACTGTGCCTGGCCAGCCAAGGCCCCTGTGCCAGACACCACTGGCCTGATAGGAGCCTCCTCCCCCAAGGCCAGGCCTCCTTGAGGGAATTGTCAGGCAAAACAATGCAGCTGGGTAACACAGCGCAGTAATTATTATTAATTAGCATTTACTTTACAGATCCATATGCTAGGTGCCTCATGCTGACTGTATTTTCCTTTAGAAGTCTGGCTCAGAGTTCCTGGATTAAATAAATACATTAACAATAATTCCTTTCAGTAAAAAGGGCAAGAATAGGAAGGTTAGCTCAGGATAACCAGACAGGGTGTTCATTTGTCACATCAGCATGGATTCACAGAGTCCCAGAGAGAACAGGGGGGTGGGGATTGGGAAGAGATTAACCAAAGATCTTATGTGCATATATACATCACCTATGGACACAGACAATAGAGTGGTGACGGCCTGGGTGGGGAGGGAACCAGGTGGAGGGGGCAATAAGGGGAAAAGGGGGGGGCATCTGTAATACTCTCAACAATACAGATTTTTTAAAAGAGTTAAAAAAACAAGATCAGTCAAGAGCTGGTAATCACTGAATCGTGTGATGGGTACACGCTGGATAATTGTGTTATTTTCTCTACTTTGGTTTGAAAATGTTCTTAATAAAAAGTTAAAAGCCCTGGTCGGTTGCTCAGTGGTTAGAGCGTAGCCTGAGAATCAAAGGGTCATTGGTTTGATTCTGGTCATGGGTATGTGCCTGGGAGGCAACCAATTGATGTGGGTCTCTCACATTGATGTCTCTCTCATCTCTCTCTCTCTCTCTCTCTCCTCCCTCCCTTCCACTCTCTCTGAAATCGATGGAAAAATATCCTCCAGTGAAGACTAACCAAAAAAAGGAAACAAGTTAAAAATATATACTGGTCTCTGGAGGTCTTTGAAAAGACTCTCTCTGTATACATTTATTCATCTCTCAAGCAGGAATTATTATGCACTTACTGTTACAGTTACTGTGGCTGCATAACAAGTTATACCCAAAACACAGTGGCTTAATATAGTGACATATCTGTTTTGCTCATGAATCTGCCACTTAGCAAGGACTACATGCAGAGAGTGCAGCTCCTGGCTCCACTTACCATCCCACAGGGGATGGGCGTAAAGGAAACACGTGACCTCCGAGTGGCTTGGGCTTCCTCACCGGGTGGCTGGGCTCCAGTGGAGCCTTCGGAGGTCCTCCTTCTGACCCAGCCTTGGAAGCCACAGAGCGTCCTGCAGACGCATGCTACTGGCCATGCTTCAAGCAGGAGGAGTAAGATGGGGAGAGTCTTGATTAGAGTAGGAGGTTCTAGAAGACGTGAGGAATGAAAAATATTGCCTGGACCATTCTGAGAAAACGCAATGTGCCACCCCAGCTGACTTTGAGCAACCAATGCCCACACCACCCCCGTGGCTCAGCTTTGTACCTGAGACGCCAAATTCTCTGCCTCTTGGGGGGGGGGGGGGCACAGAGACCAGTCAGGGGCTTACAAACTATAAGGGTTAGTTCCAGTGGGTCATTACATCGTTGCAAAGGGTTTTTAACAGCCTGGATCACTGACTGCCAGTGTCTCCAAGGCCTTGGGCTCTGGGTGGCAGGAGCTGGGCTGTGCAGTGAGGTTTTGGGGAGCTGGAGTTGCATGCACTGCCCTGCCTTTGAGTGGGTGATTTGCCTGGAAGCCCCAAGTTCAGACCCACCTCCCTCCTCTGCGAGCATTTTCCACTCTCAGCTGGGAACAAACCCTTTCTCCCCGAAGCTTTTCTTCGGTTTGGTTTGTTTTTGTAAAAGTGCAGACCTTGGGCTTGGATTCAGGCCCCTGGCTTTGCAGTCTTGTCAGGTTACTTACCCTCTCCGCTGAGTTTTTTCCCCTGAAAAGCAAGGGTACGGTGTTCTTAGGTCACTGGGAGAGTTAATGAGAGGCTGTGCCCCAAGGGCTTGTGTGAGGTCCCAGCGCCGCAGTCTGCGTTTGGAGGTGGGACTTGAGCTAACCAATCTCTGCTTTCAGCGAGCCGGCCTGCCTCCATCCCCGGGAGCACCCCCGCCCCGGAGGCCAACGCCTCCTTATCTCCCATCCCCCACCCACGACCCCTCCAGCATCGCCCCCCTCCCCCCACCCCGGGCTTCTTCATAACCGGGACCACATCCACAGTCCTAGGGTGTCGGCCCCACGTCTGCCTCTCCTTGCGCGAAGCGCGGGGTCGTAGCTGGCGCCCCATAAATATCTGGGGGTGAGCAATGAACGGAATTCAGCGCAGCTGCGGGACGAGTGCGCGCGCGGGGCTGGGAGGGCGCGGTCAGGTGCAGGAGGGTCCGCGGGCCCGGGTCCGACAGGGGGCGCGCGCGGGCCGGGCGGGGCCGCACCTGTGCGCGGGGCTGAGGGAGGATGGGGTGGCAGGGGCCCCGGAGCAGCTGCGTGCCCCGCCCCGCGGGCTCCTCCCCGCCGCAGCGGCCCCCCGGCTGCTGCCCGATGCGCTGCGCCGGGAGCCGGGAGCCGGGAGCCGGGCCGAGTCGCCGCCGCCGCTGCAGGGCCGCCTGGTCCGTGAGGCCGCGGCTGCATGGAGCCTCTGGAGGGCGCCCGCCCGGGAGGTGAGTGCGGCCCCAGCCCCAGGACCCCAAGCCGCGCTTCCCCGCAGCAGCCGCACCCCTTGTCCCGAGGACGCAGCAGCCGGGCCGCGAAGACCTCTGGCCGCGCCGGGTCCGGCCGCCCGGGATGGGGCTCCTCCGCGATCGGCCGCCGCCCTGCGGGGGCTCCCAGACCCGTCCTGTCCCCCGGTCCTTGGCGCTCGGGCAGCCGCGCCTGCCTGCTTCTGGGTGGGGGACCAGAGTTTCCCCCAACCCCTCCCAGCCGATCCGTGGGTCCGGGAGTCAGGGGGTGGGGCGCGCCGGCCGGAGTTTGGGGCCCCGGGGGGCGCAGCGCCTCGACCGCGTCTGCTTTGTTCGCTCCAGCAGCTGCTGCCGGGGCGCAGCGGGGACCCTGCAGCCCCTGGGCCCAGAGGGGGTCTGGGAGGGGTGCTGCCTGCGGGGGGAGGGGCCTGTGCGAGCCCCAGGGACCACGCGTCTGGGCGGGCAGGTGTGCACGGAGGGACCCTCCTCCAGCCGGTCCGCTGTCCTGACGGAATGAGAGAAAAACTGGGGAACCCCCTCCCAAGCCCGTTCAAAAAGGATTTGTGGGTGCCGTTCATCCGCTTGGGAGCCAGGATGCAAACGCAGGGCTCCAGCCCGCCTGACCAGGCCGGGGTGCATACGTTCCCTGGAGGTCCCATTCCAGGAGCCCCTCCCTGACCACACAGGGATCCGCTGGGGGTCCCCCGCGGCGCAAGCGGCCTCCTCTGGAACCAAACTGCTGGCCCGGAAGTGTCCCGGAGCCGTGGGTCTGTGCTCGTCTGCAGCCCTTGTTGGGCAGGTCCATGCCAGAGGGTGGCCTGGCCCGTTACCCTCCCTGCAAGCACCGCACACCAGGGGCTCGCGGTGCCAGGTTCCTTTGTTTTGTCACTTCTGGGAGGGATCCAGCCTTTTCTCACAACTGACAGCCCCCCCCCCCCCCCCCCCCCCGCCACACACACACACACACACACTTCCCAGTGGCAGCTTGAGAGCAAGGGCTGCGAGGTGTGGGCAGAGCCTCCGGGCCTGCGGGGCGGGGGCAGAGGAGCCTGGCCACCCTTCAGTCTTGGAGTCTCGGCTACTGGAAGCCCAAGATTAAGTCATCGGTGCACAGACATGTGTTTACGGGGCCTGTTCTGTGCCGGGGGGGCTGAGCTGGCTGCACGCGGCTGGTGTGTCCACTCCGTGGGGTCTCACCAGGTAGGTCACATGTGGGTGCTGTGACTGTCATCCTCTCAGTTCACTAACTTTTGTAAACTTTACTTTGGAGAGTGTAGAGCACACACAAAAGGAGAGAAAACTGTGGGAAAGCCCTGACTGCCACCTCCTGCTGCTCACCCAGACCCCACCAAGCCCCTCCCTTCAGCAGTCATCGGTAGCAAATCCAGACACATTATTTCACCCACAACTGTCTCTGCAATTAACTCGAAAAGATAAGGTGTTTATAGAGCATCACTCATCTCATCTCGGACTTAAATGAATTACTATCTGATTCATCCAAGAGGCAGATCCGGAGTTGAAAAGATTAGGGGCTGTGTTGGGTAGTGTACTTCCTGAAGGACCTCAACTGTTGACTCTGGAAAACTAGCCCACCCACAGGGAAAGAGAGAGGCTGAGCCTGGACGGGGTGAGGGGGAGGGGCGCTGAGTCTAGGGACCAGGGCTGGGGAAATAGGGTGCTGGTGCCCCACTTCTGTGACATCTCTCCCTCGCTGCAGCCTTCTTTATGACATTCTTTTAATCATTTCATTACTGCGTTTGCTTGTGGGTGTGCACAGAGGGCCTCCTCGTTGATGCTGGGGCAAGGCCCTGGACACACAGAAGGGCACTTGAAATTTGGGCCGTTCTCAGCACAGTTGTGCTGGAAAATAGGTCAGCGGCATAGCACAAGGTAACCCTATCTACTCTACTCACATTAGCAATCAGGCCTGGGGGAGGGGGCAGACTGTGGCACCCCAACTTCAGTCTCCCCACAGGCTGTGTCCTGGGCATCAGAAACATCTGCTGGCCTCAGCCCTGGCTTGCATGACCCTCGCTTGCCTGCGATCGGGGCCATCTCATCCAGTCCTGGGGGGAGAGACCACGGGAGGTGGGCCAGCTGCAGGAGGATGGCTGTGGGAGGGCCCTGACCACCAGGGGGCAGCTCCTGCATTGAGCATCTGCCCCCTGGTGGTCAGTGCGTGTCATAGCAACTGGTCGACTAGTCATTCAGTCAACTGGTCGTAATGGTCGCTTAGACAAATATATATATATATGGGTTTTGGGCTCAGTCATTCCACAAACATTTATGGTGCACCTACCGTGCACTAGGGCAAGCCCAGATCCTGGAGCTCACACCCAGACCAGCCTCTGAGCCAGGTGCCTGGCACATAGTAAGTAGGTGTACAGCATATGGTTCACGTCCTAAGTCATCCTGACTTTGCCCTTTAATGCCAGCCAAAAATCACCTTTGTTTCCACTGACAATTTCAAAAATTGAGATATAAGTCATATGTCCTAAAATTCGGCCTTTTACAGTTTCCAATTTAGTATTGTTAGTACTTAAGTTGAACTTAATATGGTTCAACTTAATGATTTTTTTACCTTACGATGGCAATCAGTGATAAGCATCCAGTGGAAACTGTAACTTTGAATGTTCAGTTTTGGTCTTTTCCAGACTAGCGATACGCTACTGTCTCTTGTGGTGCTGGGCAGCTGTCGGCTAATGTACATGGTCTTCTGAGCACATGTGAGGTGTCTGGACTAAGCTACGATGTTCAGTACATTAGGAGTCTTAAATGCATTTTTTAATTACAATGCTTTCTTTTCTTTTTTAATCCTCACCCTAGGATATTTTTTCCATTGATTTTTAGAGAGAGTGGAAGGTAGGAATCACCCATGTGAGAGAGACACATCAATTGGTTGCCTCCCACATGCCCCCGACCAGGGCCAGGAGCCTGCAACTGAGGTACATGCCCCTGACCAGAATCAAACCCAGGACCCTTCAGTCCGCAGGCTGATGCTCTACCCAATGAGCCACACTGGCTAGGGACACTTAAAATATTTTCAACTTACGACAAGTTTATCAGGGTATAACCCCATCATAAGTTAGGGAGCATCTGTATTCACAAAGTTGTACAACCATCACCAACGTCTAATTTTAGCTTTTCAAGAAAGAAACCCTGTACACATCAGCAGTTACTCCACATTCCACACACACCCCACCCACCAATCTACTCTGTGTCTTCTCTGATTTACTTCTCTACTCTATGGATTTGCCTGTTCCGGACATCTGCATAAATGGTGCCATGACATGTGGCCTTTTTGTGTCTGGCTTCTTGCACTCACCATGTCTTCAAGGTTCATCCACGTTATAGCCGGTGTCAGAGCGCCGTTCCTTTCTGTGGCTGAGTAGTATCCAGTGATGGATGGACCCCATTCTGTGTATCCGTCATCCACTGATGGACATCTGGGTTTGCTTTCACTTTTGCCTTTTGTGACACTCAGTGCTGCTGTGAACATCTGCGTACAGTGTTTGTGTGCACATGTGCTTTGGTTCTCTCGGGTTTGAGCGTCAGAGTGGAATGGCTGGACTGTGCGGTGACTCCACACTTAACAGCTGGACTGTCTTGCATCATGGCCACATGCTTTACCTGACAAGATCAACCCTGACCTTCCTGGGTTGCTCTGTCCCTGGCATCTGCAGTGGCACATCGACTCTTCATGTCCCTTTCCCTCACACTCTTCTAGCCCAGAACCAGTGTCCTTGATGGCAGAAGCTACATCTTCTTCCCCCACAGCTTTGAGACAGATCAGGGCACCAGGATTTACAGAGACCAGGCACTGCCAAAAGGCGATGAAAATGACTCAAAAGACCAGACACACACTATATGCCATTGACTCCACAGCACACAGACACTTGGCTGTTTCTGGGATGTTGGAATTTTGTAAAATGTGCTCCTTACAGTCAGTGCCGCAGGCCACGGTGCTTGTGGAGTCTGTCCCAGGGGCTGTCCGAGGCTCCTGCCTCCCTCCCTCTGTAAAGAGGCACGTGGGTGCTCCCAGTCCCCCTTGCCTGCTAGATGGGCCAGGAGTGTGCTCTTTGGTTGAGGTCCTACTGGGTCCCCCCAGCCCCCATCTTAGCCCCTGTCGTCTTCATCCTTCCCCCCTGGACTGCGTCCCTTAAAGGTGCAACTAGCGGGTGCCCCTCTCAGCGCAGACCCTCCAGCACTGCACAGCTCGCTCCCTCGGAGTAGCAGTCAGCATCTACGGGATGTACCCCACCCCTGTCCCCTGGGCCTTGCCCTGTCCCCTCAGATGTGACGCAGCTCCCGCCCACCTTCAGACCCCTGCTCCGAACAGAACTGCCTGTCCTCGAGGGTGGGATCATCCACTTGGTTCATGCTATGACCCCGGGACAGAGTGTGCACTCAGGAAACCTTTGTTGGGTTGAAGAATGAATGAATGGATGCTTTCTTGCTAGAAGAGGGCCCCACCCAGCAACCGAGGGACAGGGCAGCTGTGAGCAGACCCCTGCCTCTATCCTTCCATGGTTCAGAAGTCCATGTCCGCCTGGGGCGGGCCCAGGAAACATATTCCAGCTTCCCTGCGGGCACAGGCAGGAGTCTCCTCCCTCCTCCGCCCCTGCTCCCAGCCCTGCACCATGACCTGGGAATGGAGGCCGAGAGCTCAGACTCCATGGTCCCCCGTGTGGTGCCTGCAGGGAGCTGAGCCACTCTCTAAAGCACAGCGCTCAGCGCTCAGCCCTCATGGCTGGTTGTGACGTCCAGTTAGAGAGCAGAGCACTGGGCAGTGCCTGGCACAGAGCAAGTCTGAAAACCAAGAGGCATTGTCACTAGTTATCATGCCAGAGGCTCCAGCCCAGTCACCCCCCACAGGCCAGGTGTGGAAGTGTCTCAGTGTGACAGGCCCCAGGACACTTACACCCGGTGCCACCCTCCCCTTGAGGACACAAAGCAAAGTGTCCTGCAGACCAAGGCCCCCAAGGGCTTCCTTGGCCCAACACCCCCAGCACAAAGCAGGATCCGAATCTCATCTCTCGTGGCCTCTGGGCGGGAAGGTGTCCTTGCCAGGCTGCGGGGGCCAGGACAGGGGTGGGTGTAACTCTACCCTCTAAGGATGCTCAGAAGCCACACTCCTGAGGCACCAGAGGTAGAAACCGGATCTCGAGCCTGTCCAGCTTGGCCTGCCCACGTGAGGGCAGCAGGGTGCAAAGCTGGACAGGCCGCCCGCGGGCAGCAGGTACACCTTCCCTCCGCCCCATCCAGGACAGGTGGTACCCGTCCCGAGGCCAGGCGCACCGCCCAGCTCTGCAGCTGTAAGCCGGGACCCTCCAGACCCACATGTCCCACTTGGTGGCGTCCAGGCTGCTGACCACAGTGGGGAGGACAGGCCCACCCTCACAAGCAGCTGTTGGCACCGAGAGCCCCAGTGGGGCCCCTCGTCGCGACGGCCGCAGCTGCTCCTGGGGCTTCATCCACTCTGACTCTGGCATCCACCCGAGGCATCGCAGAGCCCTGCTGGGGGCCCCCGGGTCGGTCCCTGGAGTCTACCTGCTCGGCTGTGGGGTCCCAGGGGAACGTGTGGGAGCCTGTGTTCCTGCGGTCCCACCTCCACCAAGCACCGCCCTCAAGGGGCCTCCTGCCCTCACCTCACAACAAACTTAAATATGGAAAACGAGGAGCCTCCTCAGAGAAGCCCCCACCTCGTCTGGGGTCCTGGCCTGAGGCGACCCTGAGCACCCTGCTCACTGCCCAGCACCCATGAGGCAACTTCTCAAGTCCTCCTGCCTGTGTCCTGCGGGTAAAGCATTCTGTCTTTTGCAGAAATAGTTAAGGAGATTGAGGTGCCTCTGGCTGCCCTGGATGCCCCGGCCCTTGGGACAGGGGACAGCGGCCACTTGCCTGTGGCCGAGCAGGAGGAGGTGGGAGTCCCAATACCAGCACCAGGGCTCCTGCAGGTCACAGAACGGAGGCGTAAGTACAGGGGAGCTGCCTGGCATGTCCCATGGGGACCTGTGACCTACGGGGAGTGGGGACCAGGGGCCACATCCTGTCCAAACACTCCCCCAGTGTGGGTGTGGCGAGCACTGAGCTTTTCAAGCTTTTGGCTCGCTGGGCCTCCGCTGTCGCATCTATAAGTAGGGCTCCCCAGAAGGCGTTTGGTCCTGAGTGTGGGGAGCAGAGTTGGGGGCCGTGCTGGGCTTTACCCAGAGCTCTGGGTCTCCCCTGGGCCTCATGGGGGCCGGGGGCCCCACGGACGACGGCGCCAGTGACACGCCCCCTGTTCCCAGAGCCACTCAGCAGTGTGTCCTCCCTCGAGGTGCACTTTGACCTCCTGGACCTCACCGAGCTGACCGACATGTCCGACCAGGAACTGGCCGAGGTCTTTGCTGACTCCGATGATGAGAACCTGACGGGTGAATCACCAGCAGGTGAGGCTGGCACTGGCACACGATGGGCATTGGGGGAGGTCCTGGGGCCCAAGACCACTAAACACTGCTTCCCGAAATCCATTTTTAAAAATAAGCTTATCTCGATTGTGTTTACGTATTTGCCACCATAGCACCACTTTATTCAACATTTCTGCCTTCTACATATCTGTGTGCCTCCTGTTCCTGCTACCCCTCCTCAATTCTGCTTTTCAAACACCACCAAAGGCCAAAGGCACAGACCCACTGATGGAAGCATTTACTAAATGGCTCACTAGTTCAGCCCCGTTGGTTGGAGCTCAGTTGCCTGGAGCACCGTCCAGCACACCAAAGGGTCACCGTTTCCTTCCTGATCAGGGTACATACCTAGGTTGCGAGTTCGATCCCCAGCCTGGTTGGGGCGGGGGAGAGACAGCTGATCAATGTTTCTCTCTCCCTTCCCCTCTAAAATGAATGAGAATGTCCTCAGGTAAGGATTAAAAAAACAATCTAAAAAAGTCACAAGTTAAGCTGAACACAGAGGAGGTGCCATTCACCCAACCTGGCCCCACCTCAGCGCAGCCTGACGTGGTGTCCACTTTGGTTCCCAAGGAAGCGTTGTCCTGGGCCCAAGACCCCAAAAGCCTCAGAAACGGCAAGGCAGCCAGTGGGGTGAGTGGGACCAGGGACATTCCTCTCTTCCTGCTCAAACCACATGCAGGCGGGGCCCGGGGTCGGGGGTTCAGGCCCACACGTCCTCGTTGCTGGCACTCACATTTTCTAAGTGCCCAGGGGATCCCAATGTGTGGCCGACACTGTGTTGGGAAGCACACAGGGCCCAGCCCGGTATCTTCAGGAGAGACGCAGGACCCCAGGCCATGCTGACCCTACCCGTGTTCCCACCAGGCCTGCACCCACTGCCCCGGACCGGCTGTCTGCGGTCCCCATCCTGGACTCGGGCCAGGGCAGAGCAGAACCGTGAGAAGCAGCACCTCGGCGACCCTGAGCGGCAGCCAGCGATTGTGGACACGTTTCTCACTGTGGAGAGGCCCAAGGAGAACTAGGCCAGGCAGCCCCGGGACCCAGGCGGAGGAAATGTGATGTTGCGGCTCCGTGGACGCTCTGCCCACCCCACATGGCTCCAGGTCAGGGTCTCAAGGCACCCAGCACAAGCACAGCCCAGTGGCCTGATGTCCAATTCCTTCCTGGTCCCTGGATCAGGGCTGACAATGCCCGGGGATGAGACAGGAGTGGACTGGGCCTTCTGGAACCTTCTGTCCACAGGACTGGTGCTCTCATCTGTCACAAGGTTCCCGAGTGGATGCTGGGTGACGGGGGGATCTGAGCAGATGACTGCCGCTCTGCAAAGCCCCTGGGGTCTAGCCAAATACGTGGGTGGAAGAGTCAATCCTGAACATTTCCACCTTTATTTCAATCCTGTCCCCTTCCAGCCACCCAGGGAGCAATGCCAGCAATGGGGTTCCTCCCAGGCCCTAAGACCCTGCTCGTCCTGGTCCCTGCAAGACAGCGGGCCCACCCTCCTTAGCTCAGCACACCAAATACGGCACGATGCCTCAGACTGCTTGGGGGTGGGCCACCTTCTTCCAGTCCCTTGCCCATGCGGCCCCATACCCTATCGATGCACATCCTGGCCCAAGGGGTTGGAGGTGTGGGAGAACGTGGGCACAGCCCCTGGCCCCCAAATCAGGTCACCAGGCTCAGCTGCTCCCAACACTGCTTTTTATGTGCTAAAGGACAGGACAGGCTTCTGGTCTGATTGCAAGTCCAAGATTGGTTTTAAAATAAATGTGTGAGCTTGCTTTTTGTTCCCACGGAAACCTGCCCTGATCTGTTCCCCACTGACACCCCACTGAAATGTGCTCCTCCATAGGAGCCCTGGGCCATGGGCCCACTGTGCTTGGCTGGAGGAAGGTCCCCCAGGCAAATTGGCCTGAGAAATGCAGGTGGTTGCCTTCCACGTAGGGGCAGGAGACTCCCTCTCCTGCCACATGATCAACAACAGCACGGGGACATTGACTGACCAGGCACAGTCAAGAATGCCCCTTAAAACCCAATCCTGTAAGGGTGGCCTGCCTGCACCCTTACACATCCATCCTTCCTGCTGCTGCGGAGCTAATTACAGGAGTGGCATTAAAACATCACCCGTCCTAAGCCCTAAGGCCCAACCACCGTCTCTTCCTTTGTAGCCGTCCCACAGTGCAGTGCGGGGAGGGTGCGAGCCAGGGGGCTCCGTTTTCTCCAGCCTAAGCCCCTGGGGCCTGCTGTGCTGCACTCAGGGCAGCTTATTTGGATCACCCGTCAGTGACAAGTGCCCTGGACCTTTAGTCATTACAGTGAAGATCCTGCCCCCACAGAGGCCTGGCCCTCCTGTGTGAGCCTCCCCCAGCCAAGAGCAGGTTTCTAGGAGCTCCAGGCCCAGAGCAGCAGGTCCTCACAGGGAGGCAGCCAGCAGGGATGGCCCCACTTGTGAGCAGAGGCCACCATGAGGCTGAAACCCCAGCCATTTTATTCACCTGTGAATCAAGGGCCCAGAGAACAGGTGCCAAGTGCATGGCAGGTGGTTCCTCAAACCCTGAGCCCCTATGGAAGATTCCTGGCCTGGTGTCCTGTGCACAGGCCCAGGAGCTGACAACAGAGCTCATGGGGAGGGGGGCAGGCGCGATGGCCCAGAGAGGAGAGGGAGGGTGCAGCAGTAGGGGTGCCAGGCGCTGGGCCCGCAACCCCGGGAAGAGGCGCTACGCTCCAGGCTCTGGACACCTCAACTGCCAATCTATAATAATAAAAGTGTAATATGCTAATTAGATCAGACTTCCTTCCAGACGAAGCCGGGGCTGGGAGGGAGGCCCAGGTGCCAGCATCTGGGGAAGGAAGGCCTACTCTTGCATGAATTTCTCTACGTGCTCTAAACATGTCACACGTTAGTAAAAAGTTCAACAAGGACAGATCAGCGACACCAGCCTGCTGACCTGACCATGGACAGCTGCTCGCCATGTGGACACCTGATGTCCATCCTTGGGAAGGCACTCTGGACACCTTCAACCAACTGACTAGTTTCCCAAGCAGCTGAGCTGAGGATGGAAAGCCAGGCGGTGACCCTGCACGCACATGTACACACGTACACACTCGCACACGCAGCACACAGCACAGCTGCTCACAGAGCATGTCCCAGCAGGACGCGTCCAGGAAACCCTGTTCCTCTCAACCACACGCAGCACCCACGTCTGCCTCTACGCCAGTGCCCCAAGGGTCCCATCTCTTTGAGATTCTAAACGTAGCTCTAGAAAAAACATGGAGGTTGTTAGCGGACCCAAAGTCCCAAACTTTGGTTTGGAAAACAGTCCATGGCTTCTGTGTGCTGAAGTGAACTGCGCCCCAGAGTGGGGGCCTCCCAAGGGACATCTGCTCACCTCCGATGACCCTCTCAATGGCCTGCTCAAAGTGCTTCTGTTGCACAAAAGGACTCAGGTGGTGAGCGGTGGTCGGGGCTGCTTCATTGCAAACATTGGAATATCAGCACCTGACCCGGGAAAGGAGAGACGGCTGCCAGTGGTGCCCAGCGGGCTTCATCCCAGGAAAGCCTCCAGGCGAGAGACCAGAGGGAAAGCAGGTGAGCACCTGAAGGACACAGGAACTACCTTGTCATGACCACTGTTTTTAACTAGCTTTCTGGTTAAACATCTTATTAAGGTGCAAGTTATTTAACATAAAATCCACATCCCATTACACGTATAATACATCTGGTTCATCCATCATGCGCTGATGGACACGTGGGCGGTTCTGACGAATGCTGCCATGAACATCTGTATGGATACCGAGGAACCGCTGGGTCATATGGTGACTAGTCTACTCTTTGGAGAACCACCACACTGCTTCCCTCACCTGCACTACTGCACATCCCACCAGCGTGTCTCCAACCCTTGCCAGCTCCCCCTTTTGTCCATCCTTTACAGCCAGCGGGTGGGTGTGAGGTGCTACCTCCCCGTGCTCTCGAGTTGCACTTTCCTAGTGACGAACAGCACTCAGCGCCTTCCCATGTGCTTTCTGGCCATTTGTGTATCTATGAAAAAGTGTCTGCTCCGATCCTCTGCCCATTTTAGACTGAGTTCTTTATTGTGCTGACTTGTGACAGTTCTTTACAGATTCTGGACCTCATACCTTTATCAGAGGCATGATTTCCGAGCGTTTTCTTCCAGTCTGTCGGCTGGCCTTTCACTCACTAGACAATGTCCGCTGATACACAAAATTTTTTCTTAATGTATTTTATTGATTTTTTACAGAGAGGAAGAGAGAGGGATAGAGAGTTAGAAACATCGATCAGCTGCCTCCTGCATGCTCCCCACTGGGGATGTGCCCGCAACCAAGGTACATGCCCTTGACCAGAATCAAACCCGGGACCCTTCAGTCCGCAGGCCAACGCTCTATCCACTGAGCCACACCGGCTAGGGCGATACACAAAATTTTAATTTTGAAGGAGTCTGATTTATTTTTTCATTTCTTGCTTATACTTTCCGCATCATACTAACTAGGAAACCATTACCAAAAGAGGTCATAAAGCTTCCCCCCTTGTTTCCTTCTAAGAGCTTCATAGTGAGTGAGTTAACATATAGAAGGTGGTAGGGTCCAATTTCATTCCTGGTGTGTGAACATCCAACTGTTCCAGCCCCATTTGTTGAAGAGCCTGTTCTTTCCCCACTGAATGGTCTTCACACACTGGACAAACTCACTGACCAGCGAGCTGTAGGCTTCTCTCTGCTGATCAGCCTGTGCGCCTGTCACAACACGTGCTTTTCAGCTCACACTCACCAAACTGTCAAAGAGAAATGTCACCTCCTGCCCTCTAACCCTCAGGCTGACAGTGGTGCCCAAGTGGGTGAAGCTGGGGCTACTCAAAGGTCTCTGGTGGGCACTGCTCACAGTAGAGCTCGAAGCCTGGTCCAGAGCCCAAGACCTGAAGGTCTGTGAGTGAATTTCTTATGAGATGCAACTCTTTCTGGAAAAAGGACTCATAGCTTCTGTCCGGTCCTCAAAGGGTCCATGACACAAAAAGGCAGCAGCAGACAGACCCCGCAGCCAGATGGCCAAGGCTGTTTCCTCTGAGGGCACCCTGAGCCACACCCAAGCCCACACCATCCCTGTTCCACCTGCTGCCCTGGGCTTCAAAGAGGCAGCTGCATCTGACCCCAAACCTGTTTGAGTTGCACTTCTTTTAATTATATAAGTTGATGTTATGTAAACTAATAAAAGAGGAGTAAAGAAAGTTGTTTCTTCAAAACATAATTTGAAGGCTTATTGCTGAAAAAAGAAATGTGTCAAATTGGGTAGGTGAGCCCTAGCCGGTTTGGCTAAGTGGATAGAGCGTTGGCCTGTGGACTAAAAGGTCCCAGGTTCGATTCCGGCCAAGGGCACATGCCCGGGCTGCAGGCTCGATCCCCTCTAGTAGGGGACATGCAGGAGGCAGTCAATCAGTGATTCTCTCTCATCATTGATGTTTCTACCTATGTAGCTCTCTCCCTTTCTCTCTGAAATCAATAAAAATAATTTTTAAAAATTGGGCAGGTGAGAAAACTATAAATGGGTAAGAAAAATTCATGAAAACATAGATTCTGCACTCAGATGGCTTCAAAGTCCTCACTTCAATTCAGAGAAACAAAACTGTCACCAACACATGGTTCATGCAGGACATTCAACAGAGGATCATGGCCACTGGGACCAAACTCACAGGAAGAGAGACAACACAGAACGTACAATTAAGTTAAAAATAAACACACCACACAGGGGTATGTTCCACTGCCTTACAGTGTAAAAATAACTCACTGTGGTCTCAGGTCGATCAGGTGAGAAGATTGTCACTGTTCTACTCTGCAAATGCTATTTACACTCTCTAATGTGATTAGTAAAATACATCAGCATCACAGAAAGCTGTTGTCAACTACCTGTCAACCCTGGACCACAGGGACCTCTGTGATGCTGGAGCAGTACTGCGTTTTCTGAAATCGATACCTTTGGAATTTTGGCTCCTAAGTCCTGGTACTGTTTAGGATTCTCCAATTTGGCTTCTTTGCAACCAGCTACATCTGCAAACCGCATGTCGATGCTATTCTTTAGGATCTTGGCGTGGTCTCACCAGCACTGAAGAGGTCCCTTCCTCATCCGCCACGCCCAGTCCCCATTGCGCCCCTACTCGCAGCATAGAGGATGCCAACCAGGAGAAGGGTGGGCACCAGGCTTTGCAAGAAAGAGCTAGAAAACCCAAGAAAACCACTCATCAGAAGAAAGGCCATAAATATTACCTCAGGCCAAGGAGAGTCAACAGTTCTGGGACTGCTTTTTTCATATAATTTATTTTTATTGATTTCAGAGCGGAAGGGAGAGGGAGAGATAGAAATATCCATGATGAGAGAGAATCACTGATCGGCTGCCTCTGACATGCCCCTCACTGGGGATCAAGCCCACAATCCAGGTATGTGCCCTGACTTGGAATCGAACCGTGACCTCCATAGGCCCACACTCAACCACTGAGCGGCTGGAACTGTTCTGATACACAAAAGGGAGGGGTTTCTTTAAAAATGGGGGAAGCCCTGGCCGGGTTTACTCAGTGGTTAGAGCGTCACTCAGCAGACGAAGAATCTCGGGTTCAATTCCTGGCCAAGGGCAGGTACCTCGGTTGCAGGTTTGATCTCTGGACCCTGGTAGGGGCACGTGCGAGGGGCAGCTGATGGATGTTTCTCTCTCACATCAATGTTTCTATCTCTTCTCTTCTTCCCTCCCTCTTTTACACTCGTTCTAAAAATCAATGAAGAAAATGTCCCTGGGTGAAGATTAACAACAACAAAAAAGTGTCAAAGTCTGTCCCTGGCATCAAACCTTCCCCCAATTCTGAAGGCTTTTCATCCCACCCATGTGGGCCTGCCCGACTTCGCCTATGGTTGGCCTGTGTGGCGGGGAGGGGAGCACCCCCAGCAGACCCAGTATGGCTTCCTCACAGACGCGTCCTGCCCAGCCTAGTGTTCCACTTTTTTAACCTACCTGATCAATTCTTTTCTCAATAAAAACAGAGCTAACAAACTATTTTCTTACTACAGACATTAAAATTATTAGCAGATGCCCGAACCGGTTTGGCTCAGTGGATAGAGTGTCAGCCTGCGGACTGAAGGGTCCCAGGTTCGATTCCGGTCAAGGGCATGTACCTTGGTTGCGGGCACATCCCCAGTGGGGAGCGTGCAGGAGGCAGCTGATCAATGTTTCTCTCTCATCGATGCTTCTAGCTCTCTATCCCGTAAAAAATCAATAAAACATATTTTTAAAAAATTATTAGCAGACGCCGGACGCGCTTGAAGAAAGCACAGTCCACACCGCTCTGCCCGGAACCAGGCGCCCGTGCTGGAGCCCTGTTGCTCTCCCGTCACTCTCACGGGTGTAGACCATTGCCGCCTGGTTGGGAGGCTTGATGCCAAATCCACATGAGCAGTCTCCAGGTTCCGCTCAAAGGTGTCTGCCGATGTTAAACCACACAAACCTCTGTGGAATCGAGATGCGAGCAGTGTGAGGTGCCCTCCCCACCGCCACCGCCTCACTCGCCAACTCCACTTCCTGCAAAGCAGAGCCTAGTTCTGCAGGTGAGTCTGCTCACGACAGGAGGGTCCCCTGTCCTGACCAATAACCACGGGTCTTAGGTTTTAGACGGAAAAAGAACATTCTGTCCTTGTCCCTTGTTTTTGCCTTTTATTTCTTCTCTCCTCACAAACCTCGCCTGGTGGTCCTCACATATGACTTGGCAAACTGAATCCTGTCTGCTTGGAAGGCTGCTAGTGATGCATGTCAGAGAGATAAACAGTCACATGAACAGGGGTGACTGTGGGGGGTAAATCAAAAGAGGCATTTCTCTGAAAAATACAAAGCTACGCCTTACATTAAAACAACTGGAATCAGTCTTGAACCCAGCCCTCACCTCGGGTGATGTACCAGGGGCAAGAATAAGACGCACGAACTGTTCACGACTCCCAGCCAGGCCACCTAGCAGAGAAGAGAAACCCAGTCAGAACAGCTGAGGTGCTGACAGGATGCTCAGCAGCTACCAAGGGCCTCGGACATGTTCTCCCCACACAGACGGAACTGTACCCCAGACAGCTAACACTCTCCAAATACATCTAAGGGTTGTTTTCCTACTGACATGGACAGTTTTAACCTGGGGTATGTATGTACCTATTTCCATTTTAATAAACAGGATCTAATTCAAGAAGAGGAATTAGAATTTGAGACATCAGAGCACTAACATCCCACCCTGGCTCTAAAACACAAAAGGACCAGGAGCGAAAGTCTTCTACTGACGACACAGGGAAGTCTTACATCCAGAGCCCATTCAGTAACACTCTTACCACCCAGCGACATGGCTGCAGAGACCACAGGAGAATGATGCCAGTGAGAATAAAGACGCAGCCCCAGTGGCCCACAGGCTGCTGTGCCTCTGTACCCAGCCATCTGGGAGAAAAGCCCTCTGGAAAGCAACCCAAGGACACAGCGAAGGGATGCAAACTATGAGCCAGTGAGCTCACGCACCAACACAGGCCAGGAGGGCCCCATGACAAGCCAGCCGTGGTCAGCACGAGATGGGGATCGCCTTCTGGAGACCGTGATTTCCCAATGACTTGTCTGTAGGAAGCATGTCTCACGTTTACACTCATAGGAAAGAACGGGGTGTCTGAAAGATCGCTATTGAGGTTTTGGGATGCTCCAGCCTTTTATTCCCAAATAGGCTCTCCACTAAAGAATGGCTGTTCCAGGCCAAGGCCTGGAAATGCATCCGGAGCTCAAGGGTGTCTATGCACAAGTCTCCTTCTTCCTGGGATACCCTAGGCAGCATCAGGTGACCTCCTCGGAACCATTGGGGAGGGGCTGGGAGAGGACTCAGCCCTCATTCACATGCTAAGCGTTTCCAGCTCACAGATCCTCTAAGTGAGCAAGACCAGGTACTTAGTCTCACTGAGCAAGAGGCTGCCCCCACCTGCACTGCAGGACTGAGCACAGGGCTGCCTGTGTGAAGGGCAGGTGTGCGCCAAGCTAACTGCGGTTTGGACACTGTCTCAGTTCTGCTTTCCAAATACGAGGCTCAGCCTGGTGGGTCCTCGGATGTGCAGAAAAAGAGGTTTGTTCCCACGCCTCCCAACAGAGGCAGCTTCCTTCTGAAAGAGTTTCCTTTCACCGTCTTTACTGAGTATGGAATCTGTGAAGATGTGGAGGTGCTGTGTGAGCCAGAATGGTAAGAGCTTGGTGTGGCTCAATATGGAAGCTGCACAAGGGGGGAGGCATGGGCATCAGAGTCATCACACACCTGTTCCCTGGTTCACCCCCCGCCCCCCCCCCCCCACACACACACTGTGGGGAAGACACTGGGGAAGCCGCACTGGGTGCCTGGGAACCTTGCGCTGCCAATAATAGGTAGTTACCTCTGGGTGGTTTGGAACAGCCGCTGGGAAAATGACAGCAGTTATGTGGGCAGAACCAGCGGCTGAAAGCAGCTGCCTTGGAGGCACTGAAAGGAAGATGGGAAAGAGGATTCGCTTCTGAACTGGACTGCATTTGCTCACAGTGGCCGTTACAGGTGTGCAGGGACAGGGATCAAGCCCGAGGGGTAAGCTTGCTGCCTTTATTTGTCTGCTTAAATATCCCTTTTAAAAATTATTCCAACAGGAACTTTACTGCAGGAAGACATAAAATACTTTTATTGCTGCAGCTGTCAAAGAAAACTCACCGTTTCTTGACCGAGGCATTTTTGGCAACTGAAACTATTGCAGCCTCAAAAACAAACACAATTCTAAGATTAAAATTATGTGAAACTTAAAAACCAAAGGATACTACATAATTTATATATGATCAACCAAAGATTAGTGTTTTTGTCAGGCCAAGGAGAGCAAACCCTCTTGTGTACTGTTTCTTCAGTCCTCAAAGAGGAAAAATCGTTTTTACCATAAGCTGCTAATACCTGCATCAGTTAAAGACAGAACTAGATACAATTAAAAAAAATTGTAATTGATTTGAGCGAAAGAGGGAGACATCAATTTGTTGTTCCACTTCTTTACACATTCAGTGGCTGCTTCTTGTATGTGCCTTGACTGGGGTTCGTACCCGCAACCTTGGTGCGTCAGGACAACGCTCTACCCAACTGAGTAACCCGGCCAGGGAAGAACGAGAGATAATTTAGGTATTTCACTACAGTAGGTCAAAAGCCAATATAGTAAAAACAATCACAGTAAGAGCCACCATAACAAAACAAAACAAAAAATCAGAAATCAAGGTATCTTTCTTGTATCAAAACCCAAAAACTGCACATAGGTGCATTAGGGGAAAAAAGAATCAATGTGATTACTGCCCTCTGGGGTGTATCAATAAAAAAATAAAACAACCTAATCGTGGAGTAACATTTCAGATTCTAAGCCAGGGGAAGGGGTGCAACACAGAAGTTAAAAGTGGAGGAGCTGGAGCAGGAGGACAGGAACTGCAAGGCGCGGGCAGCCGCCGGCCGGCTCTTGGACAGGAGGTTGCAAGGCGCCCACCTGCAGGCCAGGTGTGGGTTCAGCGAGAGTCTGTGCGGCCCAGCACCGCGGCCCCAGGGCTCCACGAGAGGCTGCTGAATTAGAAACTCTAACGATTCACAAAACTCTTCGCGCCCATTATCTCCACCGGTGCGGAGAGCAACTCTGCGAGGCGGATCAGGCGGAAGAACGTCCGTGGAGCCCGGGCAGAAACGCCCTCGCGTCGGAGCGCGGTGCCGGGAGGAGCGGGACTCGAACGCAAGACGCTCAACCTGGGCTCTTTGCAGCCAAAAAAGGAGGCGGGGCACCTGCTGAGGTTGCCCAGGGAGCCCGCGGTGGGAACCGCTGAGAAGCGTGGAGGGCCCTCGGGGCTGGGAGGGCGACGGGTTAGGACCAGGGGCAGCCGAGGCGGCAGCGGGACGGAGCTGAAGCTGCTCTTGCTGCGTTTCTGACGCCCTCATCCTGGCCCCCAACACCATCCACCCCCGCCCCCGTCCCCCGCGCTGGCCGGCGCACCCCGATGGCGTCACCCGCCTCCCGGAACCGGCGGGCAGCGCCTCCCCGCTCACCTGCGGAGCTATTTCGGGGGCTCTGACGCCAGACCCGGCCGTTCTGCCGGGTCCCGGGCCGCCGCGGCATCTCCACAGCTCCGCGAGCGGCCGCCACCAGCCGCTGCGCCATTAGCCGCGACCACACGCCGGTGGGGGGCGCGCGCGCGCAATGCAGAGCCCGCCGACCGGCTCGGGAGCTGTGCGCATGCGCAGCGAGGCCGCGGAGCCGGCGCCGGGACCTCCTTAGGAGCCTGCTTCTCGCCTGACTGTAAGGAGTGACCGTGAGCGCCGCCTTCCTCTACCAGACGGCGGAGCACGGGAACCAGCGAACGAGGCGGACTCGGTGCCGGGAGGAGTGCTTTAGACCGACTGTGAATCTGGCACAGACAAGGACACGCACTTCCGGGTCCTCCGTGGGCCGCGGCCGCTTAAGCGAACGCCCCCCGCCCCACCGGGTCGGCCGCTGCGACCGGCGCGCGGGGGTGCCGGGCACACGTGTGACTGCGCCCGGGAACCCTCAGAACGAAGGAGCTGACTCGGCGGGTGCTGCGCAGCGTGACGCCCCGGCACGACTTTCTGTTTGTTCTCTGGACACGGAGACCCAGGCCAGTTTGGATGCGCCTGCAGCTGTGCAGTCCTGGGTTTGGACACGGACGGACCCCAAAGCCCTGGCTGCCGCCTTCGCGTCGAGGATGTGCAGCCTGTTGCTGGGCCGTCGAGCTGGGCAGCCTGTGGTGACCCACGTGCCCGGCAGGCCCCCCTGCGCCTCCGCCAGCGGGTTCCCTTCCGCAAGCCCTGCCAGCGAGCCGGGTCCACAGGCCTCTCCCCCGGGGACTGCTGTGGTTTCCCTGCACTCTGGAGGCAATCGTGCCCGGGAGAAGGCCCCCAAAGGCCGTCCCAAATGCCAAAAGGGAACGGAAAGCAATTCCCCTGGACGTAAAATTAGAAGTGTTGCGACGGCTTGAAGTGGGCGAGAAGCTCAGCCAGATCGCAAAGGCCTTGGACCTTGCTGTCTCTACAGTGGCGACGATCCGAGATAATAAAGAAAAAATGACAGTGAGTTCCCAAGTAGCTCCTCCCTCAAGGGCCGCTCGGTTGACTCGCCATGGAAGTGCAGCCATGGAGGCCGGAGCGGCGGCTGCGCCTGTGGCCGGAAGAGCAGAGCCAGCGGAACCGGCCGCGGAGTGTTGCCATGACCCAGAAGGCTGAGAGCTGGTTTGATGATTTACAGCGTGACCTGGGGGGAGCTCTCAAAAGAAACCTTTAGTGCCAGTCAAGGGTGGTTTGTGAGATTCAGGGAGCGCCATCGTTTGCCCCACTTCCAGATGAACCGGGACACATACCGGGGAGCGCTGAAAAGCATCATCGAAGACGGTGAGTACACCCCCCAGCAAGTTTTTAGTGTCGATGAGATAGGGCTTTATTGGAAGAGAATGCTTGAAGGAACGTTTATTTCTGTGGAGGAAAAAGCTCAGCCGGGGTTTCAATCGTCCAAAGACCATTTGATGCTGCTGCTGGTGGCAACGCAGCTGGGGACTTGAAGGTGAAGCCCTTACTGGTGTACCACTCAGAAAACCCCCGGGCTCTGAAGGGGTACTCCAAGCCCAAGTTGCCTGTGATTTGGCGCCCAAACAGAAAGGCCTGGGCAACCAGGAGCATTTTTCATGAATGGTTCAGGTACTTTTTTTGTCCTGCTGTTGGAAAATACTGTGCCCAAAATAACCTAAGCAACAACGCATTGCTCATCCTGGACAATGCACCATGCCACCCGGTCGGTTTGAGTGACCTGTCTGATAATGTAAGAGCGGAGTATCCTCATGACAGTACAACTGACTCCATCCAGCCCATGGGTCCAGGCGTAGCCTCCACCTTTAAAGCTCACTACCTGAGAAGGACTTCTGAGCACATGCCAGCTAGAAGCAACAGATGGGGAGGATACAGCTACGATCAGGCAGTTTTGGAGAAACTACAACATCTTGGATGCTGTAGAAAACATTGCAATAGCTTGGGAGGCACTCAGGCCAGCAACAATGAACAGTGTGTGGAAGAAAATTTGGCCCCAGTGTGTTCAATTCCAGAATTTTTCCCAAACAGATGACATTGCACAGCTTCAAAAAAACATTATGACCCTTGCCAGGACTCTGGCTTTTGAAGAGCTTGTGGAGCTGTCGTGGCCCAGTTGCTACAGTCACAGGAGTGATGCTCTCTCTAGTGAGGAGCTGATGCAGCTGGAACAGGAGCCAGCAGGAGAGGAGGAGAGTGAAGACACTCAACCGGTTCTGCGTCAACTAACCACAGGAGAACTCTCCGCAGCCCTCTCACATTTTGAGCTGGCTTACAGATCCTTACCAGTAGCAACCCAATGATGAGTGGAAACCGAAAGCCTCGAGAGCCATCAGTGGTGCCATAAATTGCTCCAGGGAATTGTACAATGAGAAAAAGCGACGCTTAAAGCAACTATCTTAGGTTGTTTTTCAGTGTGTGTAACCAAAAGTTAAAGTAAAGCCAGAAGCAACAAAATGACCTCAATGGATGAGGCTCAACCAAGTCTCTCTGCTTCCAGAGATTTAACATCCCTGAAAACCCTATTTCTGATATTTTAATTTTGAGACTTGAGTATCAAATTTTGTCATTAAAATTTTATTTAAATATGTGCTCTAAAAAATTTGCATGAGCCCTGGACAGTGTGGCTCGGTTGAGTGTCATCTCTTGCATTGAAGGGTTGCTGGTTCAATTCCCAGTCAGGGCACATTCCCAGGTTTTGGGTTCATCAGTCCCAGGCCCTATGGGAAGCAACCAATCAATGCTTCTCTCTCTCTCTCCCTCTCCCTTCTTCTCTAAAATCAATAAAAACATTTTTTTGTAAAAAAAAAAAAAAAAAAAAAGATTGCATTCTAGAATACTCATGAAAAAAAAAACCTATGAAGCGACTAGCACATCTAGACATTAAAACACATTGGGTCTGTAATTAAAGCACTTTAGTAGTCAGAACTGGAATTAGAAAGTCCAGAAATAGATAAAGGTAACTTTTTAAAAAATAACGCATGACAACTTAAGCAATGTTAATTTCTTGTTGTCTTCTGATAATTGCACCGAGGCCATATAAGGTAATTTCCTTGGTTGGGAGGAATATGCACAAGTATTGAGAGGCCAAGTGGCATCCTCTGCAACCTACAGTCAGATGGTTCAGAGAAGAAAAGAATGGACCAAATGGGGCAAATTGTTTACATGTAGGCCATCCAGGAGACAGGTATGTGGGAATGTTTCCGCAACGTTTCTGTAAGTCTAAGTCAAAATGTTAATTACTATTTCATAACCGGAAAGGGGAAAAAGATTGCATCCTCCCCCTGATATCCAAAGTAGAGCTTTAGTTATTTGTAGCTGAGGTGCCGTTCAGACCTTTAGGAATAGGATTGCTGACAGGTTATCTGGATTGCAACTGGACATAGGTGATGAGCAGGGATTTCCGAGGTTCTCTGGGTCACAGCCCCTTTGAGGTCCTGGTCAGATCTGCAGATGGTATCTCTGTAGAAAAATGGACATCTACAGCGGTTTGGACATAACTTGCAGTAGGGATGTATGGTTTCCTGTGGTCCAAGGGCAACGGGAATAGCCTTGAGTTTCAGTGAGAGCCTTGTAGTGGGCCCTGACGAGATGTGACAGACACAGGACCTGTGACGTTCTTGTGATGCTGGGTCAATGAGACAGTCCTTCCATTAGGGCACTGAGCATTCTCTGCATGCCCCGCTCAGTGATCAGTGACTCCCAACCCCCAAACAGCCCATGAGACAGTCCGCATTCTCATCCATCTCATAGGATAATGGAGGCTGAAGGGAATCGGAGCACTCAGGCCTATGTCTGACACCCATGCCCGAGCTCATCACCCATCAAGAGTGCTTCTCCCCAAACCAGATTAATGAGACTCAATTGGGTGGGGCAGGTTGTAGGCGTTTCCTAGAACCCACAATTGGTTTGCCTGTCAACAAACCCTGACCTGTCCTTGATTCACCACACACAGCAAAGGCTAGAGATCACAGATTTAATGAGACAATGGCTGCAGCATCGTTCCAGCTGGGTGCCCCTCGTTGCTCCTCTGTAAGGTGCTGGCTGTGCAAACTGGTTCCTCTGTGGGTTCTTGTTAGAGTGCTGTGGACTCAGAAAGACCACATGTGATTCTGTTTGGAGACTCTGTCATCCAGAAGGGATAGGCGGGGAAGAGGTGTTAGGGCAGGAGGTAATTGAGGGAGCTAAAAAAATAAATTAAAAAAGCCAAATCTGTCCGACAAATGCCAGCATGCTAGCGTTACTTCTGGACACTGACCCTAACACATGAACGCAGGAATGGCTTCTGTCCCCAGACAGACGTGCAGCTGTGAAAAGGTGCAGATCCGAGCATCTGCCCTTAACCCCTGTACGCCGTAAGCATCTACAGACACAAGCGGCGGACCTTCCCCACACGCCACGCACGTCTATAAAGAATGTTTTCCCTAAGTGGCAGCTCTGACCAACTTTGAAATCATTTTTTTGTGAGAATTTTCAGCTGAAAATATCCAAGAACACTCAAATTGTAATATGTTTATTTTTATAATATTCATTGCAAATTGATTTTTTTAAATTCAAAATACTGTGGCGTGTGGGGCTGGTTTCCGTTTTGGACGCGTGGTAGTTAACTGGTTAAACCCTCTGCAACCCTACAAGAGAGGCAGGCTGAGGACCTGTTGTCGACCCCCTTCTCGCTGTCACAGAGGCAGGTCAGAGCAGACAGCAAGAGGATCGCCTAAAGCCGCCCCATGACAGTCTTCAGCACCCCTTGCGTCAGCCAATGGCCAACAAGCTGAGCTGACCCTTCTGCTGGCTGCAGCCTCTCCTCTTGGGCTTCCCAGTCAAAGGTGATGGGGAACCCAGTGGCTGTGTTCCCTGCCCACCACCACTACCTGAACGTGACAGCCAATCACAGTCCAGGGCAGGGCAGGAACGACTCTGCCCCCAGGCCGCCCCCTCAAAGGCAGGGTCTCTGATGCAGGAAACATCCCTGCAAATGTCGAGGTTGCCTGCAGCTCCCCCATGAAGAGCTGTGGGCCTCATCCTCCGTCCGGGGTCCTTGGTCAGATGGGGCGTCACGCACCTCGTGCTCATCTTCCTTCATGGACTCAAGGCTTCCTGCCTGAACTCACTGGAGCAAATATTCCCAGCGCTTGACCTCAGGGTCCCTAACAAGGCCCTGGCTGGTGGTCCTTGAGCTGTCCGGATCCTCCACAGGCACTGTAGCAGGACAGACCATCTCAGGGCAAATCTTGTCCCCAGAAATGCCACTCAAACCTCTGGAACCTCTCCCAGAGCCACACCTGGAGGCAGGACGCCCAGCCACCCAGCTCAGAGCACCAGAGTGAGCAGGGCTAGGCCAAGTCGGGAGCCACAGCTGGTCCCCCAGGGGAAAGAGCTCCATGGCCCCTTCCCTCCATGGTGCGTAGAAAGAACTGGTAACCCCTGGACTGGCCCTGTCGACCTCTAATCTATAGGAGAGAACCGTAGAGGCAGGGCCAGGCACTTGGGGGACACCTGTAAGAGCCTCAGCCAGGAACAGGCAGGAGACCCCAAAGAGACAAGGGTTGGGGGATGGGAGCCTCCAGGGAGATCCCAACCATCCACTACAGATGAGTCTCAGGCCAAGGCTGAGGGTGTGCAGCCGGCATCCTCAGGTCTTGTCAGCCACTCCCTGGAAGCCCTCCAGGGTTTTTAGGGTAGCCAAGACTCAGCAGCCTGGCTCCAAGGACATGTGGGGGCTCTTCACCATGGGGAAGACGGAAACCCTCCCCCACGCCCCTGACCATGGAGCCCTGCAGTGGTAGGGGGCACATTCTGGCCCTCACAGCAGCACACGCAGGAAACAGCCAGGCACAGCCCTGAGTCCCAGCAAGACCAGGGGCTGATGGTCTTTGTGGTGCTTTCACCCCCTGGCCCCTGGGTGAGGTCCAGGGGCTGCATCCCAGGGGTGTCCAGAGCACAAGAAACACCTTGACTTTGGCAATGACCAGTAGGGTGGGCTCCAGAAAGGCTTGGGAGGGGTGCCCGTGGCTCTAGGCATCCACGTCCGGACCAGGCTCCTGGAATAGAGACTGCTTCCGCAACATAAGCCGGGCACACTTGGGGCACGTGGTGGAGTTGTCATAGTAGCAATCCCTGGGGACAGTGACAGGCAGACAGGGTCAGACCCTGGGTACAGGGCAGGGCCTCTGCATAGAAGATGTTAGCAGTGAGTCCTCAAGCTTCCTAACCAGGCTTCCTCTATAGTTGGGGAAACTGAGGCAGTGTCTTCCAAAGGGCACAGCAGGGTTTGTACCACAAGTGCCTGCTGGGCCTGTGATTGGCACCTATCAATGTCTGACAAGGACAGTCTCTTTGAGTCTCGGTAACCCTACCTGCCCCATCACCACTGTGCACTCTGCCCCAGGCACTGTGGAGGCACAGGGGCCCGTGGGCTAAATTTCTGAAGGGGGCACGGCAGCATTTGACATGTCACACACCATGCAAACTGCTAGCTCTAGGGACTTCGCAGCTTCAACATGAACCCTTCCTGTGACAGCAACCCCAGTTCTCAAAGCTGTGACGTCAGCTGCTGCAATGACCAACGGCCAGGGGCAAGAAACACCCAGTGTGGGCAGAAGCGGGGGACGCTGTCCCATCTGAGGCCACTGTGAGAAGCTGTGCAGGGCCCAGCAGGCAGACTCCTATTATTAGTAATTATGCTTCTTAAACAGTTAAAGTACTTTCTTCCAATTTATGTGTATTATTTTCCCAAACATTCAGCAAGTCTTTAGTTCATAAATGCTTACGTTGTTTAACCTAAATACTTAATGAACAAAATGTTAGGTATTTCTTTCAGCCTAGAGAAGTTGGAAAAAATATCACTCGGACATTAGAAGTGCAGGAACTAGGCTTAGGACACCATGGCCTATGCTAACCCTGAGAGGCCCACCTCAGTCCTGGGGATAGGGAAGCAGGACAGCCGTGGGGCTCACACTGGGCCCTCCCCAGCCCCACAGGTGCTTGTCCCAGTGGATCTTGCGATTCAGGCACACACATCAGGGCCTAACTCCCTATCTCGGGATCAAGGCAAAGGGCTTTGAAAACCAGGCAGCAAAGACCAAGCCCCAAACATCTTCCCCCATCCCTCTCCCTGTGGCTGGGGGTGGGATGGGGCCACACCCACCTGTGGAAGACGGCGGAGCAGTCACTGCACACGGATGTGTGGCTGTCGAAGGGGAACAGCACGTCACCCTCTCTGCAGAGCTCACATACGAAACCCTTGGCCTGGCACCGCTGGGGGTGGGGGTGGAGGTGGGGGTGGGAGCAAGTCAGTGCTGCTCCAGAGGGCACCTGAAGCCAGGACGCACCACCCTCCCTGCCCTGGGGGCTGGACGAGGAGAGATGGCTGGTCCTCAGTGGAGCACCCACCTCACAATCCAGCTTGATGTGCTTGGCGAAGAGCGTGTGGGTCTCGGTGAGCGAGCAGCCCAGGCGGCCCGTGTGGGCATCCAGGAGGTCCTGGACTGAGTACATCTCATCGTTCTCCACAAAATGCTGCCGGTCCTGGAGCTACGGGGCCAGCAGCCATGACTCCAAGCCCCAGGAGGGCCCCTCCCCCTGCCCCCCCACCGTCTGGGTCCTGGGAGCTCATGGAAGAAACAGGCGTCGGCCCCTCCAGCCACACTGGCCACCTTGCTGCTGCCCACGCACCCCACCTCTGCCTGGCACACAGCTCTTTCTCCCGTCCTGACCCCAACATTCCCATCCCCTTCTCTGCCTCCTCTTGTCCACAGACCTCACCGACCTCATGAACAGCTAATTTTTCTTATCTTCCCCCCTGAAGGGCCCCCTCTGAGATGAGGCAAGGATCTTGTTCTGTTCACTGCGCCCCAGTATCTACAACAGTGTTTGCCCACAGCAGGCACTCAGTGACTATTGGCGGAACGAATAGGTCAGCCTTGAAAAGTGTGCTTCGTGGTCCACCCTGCCCAGCAGGCCTGTGCCTGGCCCGCGTCATGGAGAGTCATGCAGAGGCGGCAGGGACGCTGCCTGCTCCTCACAGCGCCCTACACACTGGTGTGATCAGAGAACATTTTGGGTAGAATGCCTGTTTGCTCATGACAGACCTGGTGTTGCCTGGGACAGTGTGGAAGACCCTCTGCTAGAGGCTGTTGTGCCAACACAAATTGCCGAGCCATCTGAAAAAGACCTGCACGTGACGGGTCCTCCTCTATCTGGCTGTTTCCCACCTGCCCTCACACCCCCCTGGGCGGGCGTCTCACCTGCAGGAGCAGACGCGCTTCCATGGCCTCCTTGCAGGTGATGAAGTATGGCTTCATGAGCAGGATGTCCTGGCGCAGCTTCTGTGGACAAGAGAGGCAGGTGGGCCCCGAGGCCAGGGCAGGGCTGCCCCTGGCACTTCTGTGTGGCGGTGGGGGCTGCCCTGGAGGGAGTCGTGTCACCTGACACCCCCCAGGAAGGGCCTTGTTGTGAGTGCTCCCACCAGGCTCAAGGGCAAAGCACAGCTTCTAGGCCAGCCAGAACGCTGAGGCTCCGTCACCCTGTGGCTCTACCCCCACATCCGAGAGGGATGCAGAGCCCTCCGCAGCCCAGGTGGCCTGGGCTCTGCCGGAGTCACCTGCCCTGTAAATGCAATCTGATCCTTTCTGACTACCTCTGGGCCTGGCACCACTGGGTGAGGGAGATGCCTGGCCCCTCTCCCGGCCGTCCCACCAGCCACGTCCCTCCTGACACTGGAGCTGGCTGGACTGACCAGATTGCCACATGTTTAAAAGGCACAAGGAATTAAAAGACGGAGGAGAAAAAATAAAAAGAATGTAATCTATATATATAAAAGCCTAAGTGACCGTTACAACTGAAACGACCAGTTGCTATGATGCACACTGACCACCAGGGGGCAGATGCTCAACACAGGAGCTGCTCCATGGTGGTCAGTGCGCTCCCACAGCCAACCTCCTCCCTGCCAGCAGGTCCCTCCCCACAGCCGGAAGGCCCTGACTGGCAGCTGGCAGCCAGCAGGCTCCAGTCGGCCTGGCCCAGAATGGGACTGGGTGCCACTGCCCCAATAGGCCCAGATCGCCAGCCAGGCCTAGAGACTCCACCCATGCACGAATTTCATGCACCAGGCCTCTAGTGTCTTAATAAGGTATAGTGATTATATTCAAACAATCTTTTGGTATATTGGGTGAAAGAAATATGTCATTCAAAATAACTTTACTGGCTTCTTCTTACTTTTTTAATGTGGCTACTAGACATTTTCAAATTTCCTCTGGGCCTAGAGGACAGCTGATGGGCCAGTAACCTCAGCAGGTGTGTCTCTCCTCTGCTCCCACAACACAGGTAGCCGCCTCCGCCCCCCTCACCCGGATCTCCACCAGCTCCTCCACGTAGTTGAACAGCAGAGGGTTGATCTCCCGAAGCCTGAGCACTGGCCGTGACACCATCAGCGCCAAATAACGCAGGCTGCAGCGGGACACCTGGGGGAACGTCAGGGAGTGGCCCCTCCAGCACACACTGGCCCCCCAGGCCCAGCCAGGCCCCCACCGCCAGGCAGCACCTGACCACGCCCCCATCCCGACGACCACGCCCCAGCCCACCTCCCCCCAGGCCTCCTGGAGGCCCCCCCGCACACACCCCAGGGCCTCACCCCAGCCCTCCCACCCTCACCTTGCGTGGCTCGAAGTCCCAGTTGTGCACCACGCGCGCCGGGATGACAGCCAGGTCGTTCCAGTGGCAGTGGCTGCAGTAGTACTGGCCCGTGTAGTCACACTGCCGCGCCTCGCTGGGCACACCCCCTGCAGAGGGGTAGGTTGTTACCAAGTCCCGGCTACTTTTAGGGTCCCAGCCACACGCATGCGCACAGGGCTTCTGCCGCACAGGGCGCTGGTCCCATGGTCCAGCTAAACCCACGACACACAGGAGAAAGAGCCGTGGGACATCAGGCAGCTCAGGGTGTCTCACTGCCCTCAATTTTCTCACCAGTAAAATGGGACAATAACAGGAGTGCCCGCCAGGACTGCTGAGGGGACCCAGTGAGTTAACATTGCTGTCTCCAAGCCTGACAGTGCGAGCCGACCATGGGCTTTCTGTGACAACAGGGCTGCACACGGGGGCTGAGCACAGGCCCAGCAGCCGCACGGTACTCCTAGGCGACCCGGGCTGGAGCCCGTCTGCCTGCACCACGTGGAAAGGTGCCATAGCAGCCCCGGGTCGCTTCCCCGGGAGAGAGAGACGGCAGCTGCAGGAGCCATGCTGGCCTTAGCCACCTGATGTATCCAGTGCTCTCATCCAGATGTTGGCCTGTAACCCTGCCCAGGACAGCTGCCTCCACCTGCCCCTTCCTGGGCACTCACGCAGAGAGATGGGCGCGCGGCACTCGGCACACCGGTAGTCCTGGCTGTCCAGCCCCGCCTCTGGGCAGATGTTGAGCTCGTACTCGGCTTGGTGGCTGACTTTGGAACGCACGCAGGGCTTGGAGATGAGGTTCAAGCACTTGCTGTGACAGCGATAATAACACCCTGGGGGTGGAGGGCCAGGGATACGCCTCTTAGAGGTCGGGGGGATCCCGCGGCCCAGGCTGACCTTCAGCCGCCAGGAGCCCCAGAGGGGCTACTCAGATTCCCAGGCCAATCCAAGAGCTTCTCACTGCAGGTCCCTGGGCCTGAAGGAGTGTGCACTCTGCCCCTGAACTCCGATTTGAACCTGCCATTCCCACCTGGACGCCTAAAGGGCTTTACACCCACTCTGAGTGGAACTCTGGCTCTCCTTCACCAAACCCACCCCAGGGTTCCCATCTCAGACCTCAGAAACCCCATCCTTCCACCTGCTGAGAGTGAAAACTATGAAGCCAACGGTTCTCTCACGCACCCATTTCTAGTCCTTCAGCTTGTTCTTCTAGTGACCACTTCTCACCCCCAACCGCCCCACCCTGGTCAGAGTGCCAACCGCCTCCCCCTCCACCTTGCATCCCTCCTTTAGTCCATGCTCAGCTCAGCAGCCAGAGTGACCCTGTTACAACTTAAGTGTGTGCAGCACCTGCTGAGGCCACAGCTCACTCGGGCCCACAACCTCTGTGCCCACATCGACCACACCTCCCCTCAGACACAATGCTGCAGCCACGCTGCTCTCTGCTCTTCACTGCAGACACCACACACACAGACCACCTCCTGGCAGGAACCTTCTTCCCCAGACATGTACCTGGCTTGTCCCTGACCTCCCAGTTTTTGCTTAAATGTCACATGATGCCTTTTCATTCCACCCTTATTCATGCCCAGGGCTCCGTGAACACCAAGTACATGGTTGAGAATCTGAGTACTAGATACAGCAGCAGGCCTGCGGGGTCTCTGCCCTGCCCCGGGGACCTGGCTGCCCACCCAGAGGAGCCGGTCTGGGTCCCTGCCCACCTGTACAGGTGTACCAGGTCTGAATGAGCCCCCAGATGATGGTGTTACATTTGTCGCACGTCTGCTTGACACTCTTGCTCTTCTCCTTGTAGAAGCGATGCTCCAGGAGGACTCGGATGTTGGGCTCATCTTCATTGGGGTCCTGGAGAGAGGCCAGGGAGGGGTCACAGGTGAACCGGGGGTCACAGGTCACCCCTTGACTTACTTCTTCCAGGCATCTCTTGTAACAGATTGAGTTTCTCCCAATGTCACCACTTTTCTCTTTAGCAATGGAACACCCCTGTGATCAGTCAGGCCTGGACCACCTTTTCAGCACCCCTTGCACCTGGGTGCTGCACCTAGGGCCAAGGATATGCGAGCAGGAGGGACATGACCCTCTCTGCCCTTCCTCCCTTCTTTTCTGCTGACTCAGTGCAGCCCAGATGGGAGCGTAGCCACCCAGGGCTGTCAGAGCAACAGGAAGGGAGGACCTGGGGTCCCCATCACCATTACCTGCCACGGGGCCTGGACCACCTATGGCATTTCTAGAGTAAAATGACACATCTAAGTCCTTTAAGCTGCTGTATTTTGGCATCTTTGTTACCACAGCCTTATCTACATCCTAATGAGTACAGCACTTTCCAAATTCCCAGGGACTCATGGGCCAGTGCAGCCAAGCCAGAGGCACAGATCCAGGATGACATTATAGAGATGTGGTTTTGGGCTGCCAGGGCCCATCACCCCGACCTTCAGGAAGCCCCACCTCCCAACCTGAGTCCTGTGGTTCAAGGGGGGACTTACTTCACCCGCTTGCGACAGTGGGTGGACACATGACCCAGGACTGGCCACTTAAGATCAGGCTGATGGAGAAGGCGTCTGCCCATGGACTGAGAGCCCATCTCTCCACCTGCCTCTCTGGCTGGCCTCCGCCTCAGCCCCGGCCTCCAGACTTCCACTCAGTCCCAGCTGCCTCCCCGGTGGGCTGGCCCGGCACCTGCCTTCAGTTCCTGGAGCTTCAGCCGCAGGTGGATGAGCCGCACGACGGCGTCCTTCTGCCGCTCTGACTGCTCCGGCAGCTCCAGGATCACCTGCTTGCACTCCTCGATGGCCTGCCGCAGCTGCTGGATGTCAGAGGCCAGGAACAGACCCTGGGGGGACACACCGGCCGCACGGCCACTCACGGTCTCCCGTCCACGCCAGACCCATCCTCATGGACAGTTAGGCCCAGAGCAGACCTGGCGCAAGGCCCAGGGAAGGTAGCAGCCCAGGCAGGAACCACCCCACACCACCTGCCCCCCAGCTGCACTGCCTACCCACAGGCCTCTGAAGACCTCATTCAGGATGTTTTTCAAAACACAACTTCCTAAATTTCTAAAGAAATTTGCTCGCTTTTCTGGCCATGTTATTTCTCTAAAGCTGGGGAAACGACACTCGCCTGTCATCAAGGAGAGGAAGTGGCCTCTGGCTTAATCGCCAGGCCCAGAGACGGCTCAGTCCCCCCCCCCCCCCAAGTCCAGCACCTCACAGTGACCAAGCAAACCACACAACAAAATCTACAACAGACAAGAGTGGCCGTCCCAGCTGGGTGGCTGGTGGGGGTTGTGGGCAGGGAGTTTCCCTCTCTTCCTGCCTCCCGCTCCCCCCCTCCCCCTGCAGCATGCCCGCGGAACCCCAGATGAAGTCAGTCCTCACATTTGCTTCACAAGAAGCCAAAGTGTAGGGAGAGGAACAGCCCTACACGAGAACAGCAGCCCCCAAACCCATTTCCCAGGTCCAGCCCTTGAATTGGTTCTGCTGATGGGTGTTAGGTGTACGTGTGCCTCAGATTTAAAGAACCTTAGCTGAGATGCACCTGACCCCTCTGCCTGAGGGTCAGGGGACAAGAAAATATCTGGCTCCTTACGCCTTGGGTGCTCACCAGTGGATCCCCCGCTCCCCCCCGGCCCCGCCCCCCCCCCCCCGCCCCCACACACAGACCCTGGACCTTACCACAGGGCGGGAGAAGTGGTCCTCAGACAGACCGAGATCCATCACACGCTCGGCACAGTGGAACTCCGGCTCCCCAGGGGCCAGCACAGGCAGGGTCTCTGGAGTGAGCGTGTGCAGGTGTGGAAGGCAACAGAGAGAAGTCAGTCTGCCTTTTCCCAGGGGAAAGCTGGGTAGCTGGGGGTCAGAAGGGCCCCTGAGACTCAGGGAGCCCACCGGAGGTGCTGAGGGGAGCCTAGCCCGGTCCCATTTGCAAAGGGACGTGTGGAGAGAAGGAAGCTCCGGGGGAAAGCCGGCACCCCCCACCACAGGAACCAGGAAGGGCGGGTGGGTGCTGCTGTGAGGGTCACATGGCCCACCCGCCCCCGGCACCCACCTTCTGAAGCGACGTCTGGGGCCTCCTCGCCAGCCCTCTGCTCATGCTGCCCGGCCCTGAGCTGCTTGTTGAAGGGGTTGAGGTGGGCCTGCCGGAACCGGGCCAACTTCTCATCATATTCCATAGCATCCCACCTGCAGGGCAGGGCAAGGAGGGGCAGAGGTGAGCAGACAGCGTCCAGCTCACCCGTCCCGCCCCTCTCTGCATTTCGGGGTTTCGGGGGGATGCCTGGTCTCACTCACTCTCCATGGGGGTCCGGCTGGAGGCCCACACACCGCAGCCTCCACCCCCACTAGTCCCCAAACCAGCTCAGCCCCTCACCCAGGCCTCCTGGTGGCCCCTCAGGAGTGATGACATCCAACACTCACAGGCAGGGACAGAAGGAGGACTTGACCTATCCCAGGGTGCCCTGCAGGACAGCCTCCCAGCACAGGGTCCGCGGGTCCCAGGTTCCTCATTTAGTTCTAGTCCAGCCCCGCCCTCACTGCCCACTGAGGGCTCACTGCCCCCATGACACCCACACACCCACCAGGACTCAGTTCCTCACTCCTGGCCCACAAACAAGTACTCCTTCCCCATCAGACCACCCCAAATCACAGCCCGACCACAACTCAGTGATGACCGCCAGAGCGCGGTCCTGGAAACCCTGGAGCCAATGCCAGGCCCAGGCCATCGCTGCCACCTGCACGAGACCTTGGGCAGGGCCCTTCCCGTGGCCTGGGCTCCTGCGGACACTCCCCGTGGCCTGCGTCAGTGACCTCATACCTTGGGATCCCAGGAAAGAGGCAGGAAGAGCCTATGTCACTGCCTGTACTGCTTCCCCTCCTGAGGGCTCAGCAAACTGCAGACAGGGCTGCTGCTGGCTCCCACAGAGGCAGGGGCTGTGGCTGGGGGCAGTTTACATCCCGGTCCCCACACCTAACTGGCTGGGCCACATTCCTTAGCCTCCAGGGAGAAAGGGATCTATAGGAAGTAGGGTGTTTGAAAAGAAAGGATTTGTACTAAGTGCCTGGGTGTGGGTTATGCTTTCTCTACATGTTTACAGTCAGAGGTAATTCCTATCAAAGACAATCCGCCCTGGCCTGTTTGGCTCAGTGGATAGAGCATCAGCCTGAAGACTGTAGGATCCCGGGTTCAAGTCCAGTCAGGGCACATGCCCAGGCTGTGGGCTCGATCCCCAGTAGGGGGTGTGTAGGAGGCAGCTGATCAATGATTCCTTCTAATCACTGATGTTTCTATCTCTCTCTCCCTCTCAATTCCTCTTTGAAATCAATTAAAAAAAAAAAATATATATATATATATATATATATTTTTTTTTTTTTTAAAGACAATCCCGTGATTCTTACCTGCTCTCCCCCAAGAAAGAGAACTGAGCACAGAGGAACAGCTCTACCCAGGGTCACCCCCACCTTGCCCACTGCACCGTGAGGAACCCCCACCCCCTCTGGGACCTGTTCTCCTGTCCGACCTCTGGTGGAAAGTGGGCTGGCAGCTCCAGTCGGGCAGAGCCTAGCACCACGGACTCTCCGCCCCCAGGTCAGGACAGGGGAGGCCCAGGCGCATGGGCTCAAGCCCCCTCTTATTACCTGACGGCTTTAAGCTGCTCACACAGGGTGTTTAGACCCTGATGCCCAGTGACCCCCCCCTCATGGCAGGTGCCAGTGTCCTGGGAAGTACCCTAACCCTCCTTCCTTGGTGAGGAGTCTTTGCTGGAACAGACTCCATTCAGGCCCTGGACCTTCTCCCAGCCCATCTGTGCCTTCCTGGTGAAATCAGCTTTAGCAAATATCCTGCTGTTAGTCAGTCATTTTGGCAAGAGTCCCTCCCTCACCCTCATCCTGATTGGGTTCCTCGTTCCTCTCCCGCCCCTGCCCCCGCCTCAGCTTTCAGAGATGTTAGGTCTGTTTAGCCAGAATCCCCTGCACACTTGACGTTACCGCTTAGCAGTTTTCCATCCACTGACCCCATCCTGCCCCTGGCTATAAATCCAGTGGCCAATGCTGTATTCAGAGTTCATTCCATACAGAGGTTTCTATCCCCTATTGCCATCCTCCTGAATAAAATCCGTTTTTACTGCTTTAGCAACAGCACAGGTCTGGTTTTATGTTGATAGTGAGGAGCCCTAGTGTGTTTTTTAATTTTTTTTATTTGTATTGATTTCAGAGAGGAAGGGAGAGAACCATCAATGATGAAAGAGAATCACTGATCAGCTGCTTCCTGCACGCCCCACACTGGGGATCGAGGCCACAACCCAGGCATGTGCTCTGACCGGAATCGAACCTGGGACCCTTCAGTCTACCGGCTGACGCTCTATCCACTGAGCCAAACTGACTCGGGTGGGAACCCTGGTTTTCATCTTATCGCATGATTTCCCATCAGCTAGATGTTGTCATGTGACCATGTTCTGACCAATAGGATGTAAACAGAAAGCTCTCCTGAGACTTCTGGGAATTGTTCTTAAAAGGAGGGGTGCCCCTCTCCATCTCTTCCTGCCTCTTGCTGTCTGGGATGCAGATGTGAGGGGTGGAGCTGGAACAGCCACTTGGGTTGTGACATAGAAGCCCTGTGTTGCTCACCCTGGGTCTTGCTTAAAATGAGAAAGAAAGAAACCTGTTTCAAGCACTGATATTGGGAGGGGGAGTTCTGTCTTTTGTGGCCAGAACAGATCCTAACCTATCACCCCAGCATCCTCCTGGAAATCACAGAAATTGGCCTTATCCAGATCCCAGCTCTGTGAGCGCCTCACTGTGTGTCCTTGGGCAAATGCCTAAACCTTCTGTGGATGAAAGGGGCCACATGCTGACCTGACAAGCTCAGGGGAGGCCTGCATGGCGGTCTTGCAAACTCAGAGACCTAAAGTAACCACAAAGGATGGTCTGAAATTCAACTTTAATTAAAAGCAGTGATGGTGGGCAGTTACGTCCTAGGCCGGTATCTTCACTGACAAGGTCAACCTTTACCTTAACTGAGCCTATCTGTCTTTTTGCATCTATGATAACATACCCTTGAAATGTCTGGGTGGGTAACTTGTGACTTCCCTGTATCTGGAGCCCCTGGGGCACAAGCAGGTGTGCTGGGCCCAGGACAGATGCAGCAGATTCTTTCATTTATCATGTTAATTGTTCCTGCACCCACCTAAGTATGTGTCCATCATTTTACTTTTTATCCAATCCCAGGGGTTTCCCTGCTTTGCTTATCCCTCCTCCTTAATCTATCACCAATGAATTTCATGTAACCCACCTTTGTCCCTCCTTTGATTGGAATGTATAAATACGGATGTAACCCCACCATTCTCCGGAGCATTATCTCAATCAATCCGTTTAGGTTCTGCTTCCCGGCATATGTTGACAGTTTGGCTCCAATAAACTCACAAAGATTCTTTACAGGTGTCAATGGTTTTTTTACGTTAACACTTCCTTTGCTTCCAAGTTCTCATGCTTTAAATGGGGATAATAATGGTGCCAACTGTATGGTGTTATTGTTACGATTACATCAATTAAATCCAGTTCTGAGCACCCTGGTCAGCACATAGTAGGCATCCCGTAGATACTGGGTAAAACTCATCACGGCTACTACTATTATCGAGAAGCAGACAGACCTGACTGACACCCTGCCTCTCCCAGTGATGAGCTATGTGACCCCATTTTCTTGTCATAAATGAGGGAGCTGCCTACCTCCCGGGTGGGTGGGAGGACTGAGCACTTGTACATGGCGGTGAAGTGCTGTCCAGAGTTGCTGCTGATCAGACGGACACTGCCATCACGTGCTGACAGCCCGCCCCAGGGTCTCTGCCTGGAATCCTCACAGCATCTAAAATATGGCCAGAGGAGCCCTGGCCATGGGTCAGGGCACGTGCCAGGAGGCAGCAGATCAATATTTTTCTCTCTCTCTCTACCGCTCGCTCCCTTCCTCTCTCTCTAAAAACAACAACAAAAACATATGTAAAAATCTATGGCGAGAGGAATCAGAGGCAGGAACAACTCAGCTCTGCCCAGCAGCTCTCGTTGGCTGCCAGCTAGCTCCCCTGCAAAAAGCTCTCTCACTCACCTCCGTGGGCGGTGCCAGCCCCAGGCCTGGCACAGAGGCCTGGATACATGAGCGGAGTGACCTCACCTCTCGGCCTCCATTGCCCTCCTGACAAGTTGGAGAATCATCTTTTCCTCTGGGCGGCCAGGGGTGGACAGATGCTGTTCTCACACAGGGGCCCAGGCATACCAGCTACCCCCACTGCCCACCAGGGTCACCCCACAGAGTCCAGGCCTCCCAGAGGAACAGTCCAGAAGGCAGAGACTGGGAGGAATAAAGAAAACCGGCCACCGGAGAGCGCCCCTCCGTGGGGGCAGAGGGCTCCCTGACTAGCAGTGAAAGGAAACCCAGGGATACCGCCCAGGGCTCCCGGGAGCTGGGGGGAGGGGGGGGGCGGCTGAGACTCAGACGCCCTCACCGTGACTGGACATGTCCTGCCTGTGGCTGGAACACCAGGCCCTCATCACCCCCGCCCCCCCCCCCCCCCAAGGTCCCCAGCATTCCTCCTGGAGAGGCAGGCTCCCCGTCCATCCCATCTGCTCACACCTTGAAGGAGGCTGCCAGCAGCAGCAGGAGGAGCAGCAGGGAGCAGCCGCAGGTCACTGTCCCTTTAAGGATTGTTTGTCCCCGAAGCCCGGTGGGGTGGCCACCCCCCAATGGTACCTCCTCCACTTTCCCTCCAAACAACGGGCATCCGCTCGGGGACCCGCACTGCCAGCGCCCAGGGGGGCAGGTCTGTTTCCTGTCACCGCCCCACCCATCTGACAGGCGAGGAAACTGAGGCTCGGAGTGGCCCGGCCTCCGCGGCGGGTGGCACCGCCATGCGGGTCCCTGAGGCCTTACGGGTCCCGCGGACCGCGAGTGCTGACAGCCGGAAGCAGTGACAGTGGGGAGGGCACCCCCGTCTGGAGGGCTAACCCCGCCCGGCGGGTGAGGGACAGCCGAGCACCAACACGCCCCGCGCCCGGTGAGGACCGGAAGGCAGGCGCCCCGACCCGGCGGGTCTGAGCCCTCCCGGGCACCCCGATCCCGCACCCCTGCGCCCTCGATGACCGCGTCGGGGAGAGGGTGCCCCAGCTCCGAGCGCGGCAGGCCGAGTGGGCCCCGAGGGCCGGGAGCCCCGGGTCCCTCCACCACCGGCACCCCCCGCCCGCCCCGACCCTCCCGGGCTCCCCCTCCGCCGCTCACCTGACCGCCGCCGCCCCGGCTACATCGTGTCCCGCCCGCCGCCCTCCGCGCTACATTGTATCCGGCCGCCGCCCGCTGCTGCCGCCTGCGGCCCGGAGGCTCATGGCACGCGCGCCCGCCCTCGCCGCGTCCCGGGGAAATGGTGATATTTGATCTCGCCGGTTGGCGATGGTGTGGCCAGGCGAGGGTGGGGAGGAGCTGCATTAGTCTAATCCATACTTTTGAAAAAACTGGTGCTTTTTCTTTTTGTTAAACCCCAGGGGTTGAGAGGGAGGAAGAAGGAATAGGGAATGAGGGGCAAGCAGCTCCCTGCGCGCCGGTCCACCTGCCGACCGGACCCTAGGTGGTGTTCAGAGCCGTCGACCTACCCGTTTTACAGAGAAGGAAACTGGGGCTCGGGAGGATGGAGGGGGTGGTGCAGAAGCCAGTGTTCCCCGCCCTGCTTGTTTCTCTCCGTAACCCTCATCGCTGTCTTCTACATTTTTACTCTAATTGTCTGTCTCTGCCCACTCACCCCCAGCACCAACACCACCAGAAACGAAGGGCTGTGGGCAAGGGTTTTGTCTGCTTTCTTCACTGCTTCTGGGCCTACAGCAGTGAGCACAGGGGGCACTGGGTTACATGGTCGGAGGAAGAAGAGTCCGGAGAGGCTGGCCCTGCCGGTGGAATGTCCCACCTGGCGCGGGGCGCGCTGCGCAGCCGCGTTAGCAGCAGTTGTCTGGAGATCCAGACGGGGAAAGTGCAAGTGCAAAGGCCCCAGGAAGCGAAAGAGGCTGCTGTGTCTGTGAAACAGAAAGCAGGTCAGCGCGGCCGCAGGGGAAGTGGGAGGACTGAGATGGGAGAGGTGGGGCCATTTGTACACACACGGCTTTGGTTTGTGCTGAGGTGGGAGGCATTGAAAGTCTCCTTTTTCTTAGCAGCTTATTGAAGTATCGTGTGCACACAATAAACTGCACGCGTGTAAGTGCTCCATCTGAGAGCTTTGCCATGCGCAGGCACCTGAGAAACTATCGCCATAATTAACTTAGTAAACCTGCCTTGGCCAGGTGCCTCCGTTGGTTAGAGCGTCGTCCCATCCACCAAAAGGTGGTGGGTTCGATCCCCGGTCAGGGACTTGTTCTTTGTAACTGGGAAAGCTTCCTAGAGGGAGAAGGGACCTGGCCACACGCCGTGGCCCTGCTGCTTGCAGCTGTGCCTTTGGGCCGTTTCGCCTGTCTGCAGCGAAAGCTGCACTGGATCTGTAAGCATCTGCCTGTCAGGGTTGTGGCGGAGTGAAGAGCTCACCACCAAGGGTGCTGCCAGGAGCCCCCAGTCTAGGATTATTGGAGTTAGCAACTCAGAAACCATTGCTTAGATTAACATGCCCAGGTGGAGTGTTGTTTATCTGAAATTCCAGTGTCGCTGGGCATCCTGTATTTGTCTGGCAGGCCCACCCGGGCGTGAGGTCACCTCCTAGCTCCCAAGCGGCCCCTGTACTTGGCCAGGCAGAGGGCACAGGGCACGGGGAGAGTTGAGGCTGGAGTGTGCCCAGGTAGGAACGCCCTGGCCCTTCACCCGGACTGCAATGGACAGGTGGACCTGGACAAACAGCCAATGAGGTGGCTGACCCAAAACACCTGCAGGAGGGTCACCCACACTGGGTGGTGTCGGGCCTTCTAGGAGGTTCTGAGACAAAGCAGCCACTGAGCTGGCTCTCCTGGCCCTCCTGCCCGTGTGTTCCTGCAAAAAACTTTCCTCATTAATAATAACAGACACAGCCCGGCTGGCAGGGCTCAGTGACTGAGCGTCGATCTATGAGCCAGGAGGTCAGGGTTCCATTCCTGGTCAGGGCACATGCCCGGGTTGTGGGCTCCATCCCCAGTGGGGGGCGTGCAGGAGGCAGCAGATCCGTGATTCTCATCGTTGAAGTTTCTATCTCTCTCTCCCTCTCCCTTCCTCTCTGAAATCAATAAAAATATATTTTAAAAAAAGAAGAAGAACAGATACATAGAGGAGCTGACATTTGCGACCCTTATCGTGGGCCACCTGCTGCTCTCACCACTGTCTGTGTGTGCTTCAGAGCCAGCTCCTCAAAGGCAGGGTGGCCGAAGGAGGGGGGACTGAGTGATGTGAGCAGAATGAGGTCTGTGGGCACAGGTGCTCAGGAGGGACGTGTGCTTTGGGGCCATTTAAAGCAAAGTCGAGGGAGGCACAGCCTTGGGCGAACACCTGGTTCTGCCACTTGCAGCTGGCAAATGCCGCCACTCCTCTGAGCTCCATTCCTTTGCAGCGAAAGGTGGATAATAAGGCGAAGGTTCCGTGAGAGGAGGCCCCTAAAGCCGTGGCCTGGGCCCACCATGAGCTCCTGTGGTTGTTAGGAGCTGGGAAGACCGAGGTCCGCCCTGAGCAGGTGTCTCCACTCCTTTTAGGTCACAGAACCCTTTGAGAACCTGAGCTGTGGATGCCCCAACTTTGTGGAGGCTGGCAGGCCTGAGAAGCCCCCCCTGGCTGTGGGGGAGCCCTGCTGCTGCCCAGTTCCCGTCATCATGCGGCGGTGAGAACCCAGCACAGGGCTCAAGACCACCCCCTCCCTGCAGCCTCATGTGGGGTGCTGAGCAGATGGGAGAGTCTCAGAGCCGCCCGGCACAGTGCAGGCGTCTCCAAGCGTCAGTTGCAAGAACGCGCTTCTCTGTGGCTCCAGCCACAGCCTTGGCCCTTTCCCGGCTTCAGTGTCCTTGTCTGGATCAGGGCCCTCAGTCCCGCTGGCTCCCTCCTTCCACACAGATCCCCACCCAGAACAGCTGCTCTCCTGCTGGGAGGGAGCCGGGTTTGGTGACACCCCGGGCTGAGGGAGGAGGTACCTGGGCCCAGTGCAGCTCTGCACACCATCCGCCTGGGCCCGGGGCACTCAGCACCTGGTGGGCTCCCGTTTCTTTTCCTGTGGAAGGCAGTGGGCAGCCAAGTTCCACCTTTCAGGCACCCTGCAGCCACAGGAAATGACCACTAGAGGGCAGAGGGGCCAACATCACTCCCTGCCAGCCTGCTGGGTGCGGTGGCCACCACCAGCCCCTAACCCCCCCCCTTCACTCCCACATCCCCCCCGCACCCCCCCTCGCCAGCAAGCCCCAACCCTTCAGCACGCCTTTTCCCAGGGGGTGCTGGGGTCCTCCCTTCCGGCCTCTCCCTTGGATCTTGGCCTTCCTGCCTCAGACAGCGCACAGGTGAGCCAGAGGGAAGCTCTGGACGGGCGTCACCTGTAGGACAAGGGATTGTTTCCAAGTCACGGAGAGCCTGACTGGGGCTCTGAGATGAGGCTTCATCCAAACATGGCCCATTTCCCCACCGTCACTTCCAGGAGCCCCTTGGGGCTGTGCCTCGAGACACCCGCAGGCTCCAAGCAAAGGCCTGTCCCAGCCACCAGCCTGGGAGACAGAGGGCCCCTGCCCTGCCCCAGGTTCCACCTGTCCCTCCTCAATCCTCGGGCCCAACTCTCCAGAATAAAAAGAAATCTCCAGCACCAGGGAGGGGAATCTGACAGCAATAAATTTATTAAGTATCCCCCCAAATATGAACACAAACAAGTTAAAAAAAACACACATGAGACGTCAGACCCAGAGCTGACAAAGCAGAGACAAACGAAACACAAAAATGGGAAGGACCTATGGAGGGAAGACAGAACGGAGTGCTGCAAATACGAAGGACAGACACTCGGGGGCCTAGGGTGATGTGCTGGGGGCGAGGCTGGGGCGGCGTCAGCGACTGTGTGGCTCTGGGGACAGCCTCTTGGCCCCGGTCCCCAGCTGCCTCACTTGGGGCCCTGGGCCTCTGACTCCTCCTCATCGTCTTCATACATCTCCCCCTCCTCCTCGGCCGTGGCGTCCTGGTACTGCTGGTACTCGGACACCAGGTCGTTCATGTTGCTCTCGGCCTCGGTGAACTCCATCTCGTCCATGCCCTCGCCCGTGTACCAGTGCAGGAAGGCCTTGCGCCGGAACATGGCCGTGAACTGCTCGGAGATGCGCTTGAACAGCTCCTGGATGGCCGTGCTGTTGCCGATGAAGGTGGAGGACATCTTGAGCCCCCGGGGCGGGATGTCGCACACGGCCACCTTCACGTTGTTGGGGATCCACTCCACGAAGTAGCTGCTGTTCTTGCTCTGAATGGCCAGCATCTGCTCGTCCACCTCCTTCATGGACATGCGGCCGCGGAAGATCGCGGCCACCGTCAGGTAGCGGCCGTGGCGGGGGTCGCAGGCGGCCATCATGTTCTTGGCGTCGAACATCTGCTGGGTGAGCTCGGGCACCGTCAGGGCCCGGTACTGCTGGCTGCCCCGGGCGGTGAGGGGGGCGAAGCCGGGCATGAAGAAGTGCAGGCGGGGGAAGGGCACCATGTTCACGGCCAGCTTGCGCAGGTCGGCGTTCAGCTGGCCGGGGAAGCGGAGGGAAGTGGTGACCCCACTCATGGTGGCCGACACCAGGTGGTTGAGGTCCCCGTAGGTGGGCGTGGCCAGCTTGAGGGTGCGGAAGCAGATGTCGTAGAGGGCCTCGTTGTCGATGCAGTAGGTCTCGTCCGTGTTCTCCACCAGCTGGTGGATGGACAGCGTGGCGTTGTAGGGCTCCACCACCGTGTCCGACACCTTGGGCGAGGGCACCACGCTGAAGGTGTTCATGATGCGGTCGGGGTACTCCTCCCGCACCTTGCTGATGAGCAGCGTGCCCATCCCGGACCCCGTGCCCCCGCCCAGCGAGTGGGTCAGCTGGAAGCCCTGCAGGCAGTCGCAGTTCTCACACTCCTTCCGCACCACGTCCAGGACGGAGTCCACCAGCTCGGCGCCCTCCGTGTAGTGACCCTTGGCCCAGTTGTTGCCGGCCCCGCTCTGACCTGTGGGGAGTCAGAAGGTGGCACGACAGGGTCAGCCTCCAGTGCCTGAGCGTCCCAACCCAAAGGGCAGCTGTGGCAGCCCTGTGCCTGCTTTCCCTCTACAAAGTGGGGGCCCACCCCTCCTCTCCCCGTGGCTCTCCCCACCAGCTGTGCTGTGTGGGGGTCCCTGCTGCCCGGCACCGTGTGAAGGGCTCTGGTCAGAAACTGAGAACCTGGAGATGCAGCTGCTCTGTCTCGCTTGGGGGTCCTGGGTGAACCCATCAGCCCCTCCCTCCAGCCCACCCACCCGCCTGGGCGGTGGGGGAAGCGTCAACTACAAGCCCAGAGTCCCTTGCAGCTCCAGGTCTGGATTGGACTGGTGCCCGTTGGTTGGGGGGCTAAGCTCTGGAAGGCAGAAGTGAGGGAGGCCCTGCCACCAGAGTCGAGGGCACAGGATCACCCCACCTCTGGGTCCCAGGGACACTGTGCTTGTGAGCTCCCGCCTCCGGGGCCACCAGCCCTTCAGGGTCCTGTCCACGTAGTTCTGTGTTGCACGAGCTCTAGTTGAAGTGCACAGTGTCTTCTGTTCCCTGCACAGAGCCCTCTCTCTGGGCCTCCAGTGCCAGCTGCAGAGTGGGGGTCGGCTCTGCCTGCGAGTGTGTGGAAGGGGGGGCTGTGCCCTTTCATTCCCGTTGACCTGGGTTTGCGGTGAAGGGTCTGCCTGATGGGAAACTTACCGAAGATGAAGTTGTCAGGCCTGAAGAGGTGCCCGAAGGCCCCAGACCGGACGCTGTCCATGGTTCCGGGCTCCAGGTCCACGAGGATGGCCCGAGGCACATATTTGTGAGCTGAGGGGAGAGGGTGATGGGCATCACCGAGGCTCAGGGCTCCTCCTTCCTCTAAATCCTGCCCCCCCCCCCTTAGACTCTGGGTCAGAGGGCTGGAACCAAGGGTGATATGGGGACTGGGGGACTGACGCTGGACGGCCCAGACCAAATTTCTCCAGTTCGACAGGACATCATCCCACATCAGCCCTGAGCATCCCCTGCCTGAGTCCTCCAGGTGACCCTGCTCTGGACCCTCAGGAGGACTCTGAGGGGACCTTCAGGTCCTGCCCAGACCTGTCTGCCCCCCTGGACTGTGCACATGTCTGTGGCCGAGGACGTTTGAATCTCACTGTGGTGAGTCCCAGCAATGGGAGGGCAGGTCCAGGGGGCCCCAGGGAGGGTGGGGTGCTCACAGGAGGCCTCGTTGTAGTAGACGCTGATGCGCTCCAACTGCAGGTCCGAGTCCCCCACATAGTTGCCACTGGGGTCTATTCCGTGCTCATCGCTGATGACCTCCCAGAACTGCAGGGGAAAGGGGGGTCAGCAGGGGCCATGGCAGGCTTGGCCCCAAAGCCTGCAACAGCCCCTGGGAGACTCTGGAGAGCCCGAAGCTCCGTTGTCTGTCAGGTAAGTGTGAAAAATGTCACGTCCACCATCTGCACGTCCCCGGTGGCCAGAGCCCTCAGAGAGGTTCGAGACTCAGCTGACACAGACCAGCTCTGCACCTGCTGACCAGAGTTAGTAATAAGCTCCCCCTTTGGGTGGTATTATTCCATTTTCAGACGAGGAGACTGAGGCACAGAAAGCGGACAGAGTCCAAGATGCTTGTGTCCTCAGGGCAGAAGATATCCAGCGACAGGGCCCAGCAGTGTCCGGAACACTGTCAGCCTTAGCCACAGGAAACACAGGGGCCCCTGTGGGGAGTGACGTGCCCAGGGTCGCCCAGCCTGTCCATCCACCGCTGGCACAGCCCTAGTTCCCAGGGCTCACACTCCCCCTTGGGCAGGAACCCACAGTGCTTCTCACACTCTGCTCCCCCTACTGCAGCAGGCAGGGGAGCAGCCCAGGACCCGGACTCAGAGCTGGACTGCCGTTTCCCAGCCATGTGACCTTGGGCAGGTCCTAAAGATGCTCTCTGCCTCAGTGTCCACATCTGTTTAATGGGTCTGATGATGAAAACAGGTCACTGTGAGAGCGGAGTGATCTGTGGGAGCAGGTGACGGTGTGTGGTGAGGCCTGAGTGCTGCGTGGAATTATGAGCACGTGGGTCTGCACAGGACAAATACCCCGCTGCACAGGGCTCTGCCCTCCCCCAGGGGCACTGCCAGTGGGCCCTGCATGCAGGAGGTCATATGCTATGGCCACTGGTCCAGTGCCCCTCCCTTTTGCTCCTCAGGGTTCCTTTCAGAAGCTGAATGGGTGTGAAGTCATCAAGAAACAACAGTCCCCTCCATAGGAGTCATGTACAGTGAGAAGGCTGTCCAGTTAAAAAATCAATTACAAATCAGTTTGCATGTGCTTACTAGTATCTATATTTAGATGCCTTGGACAGACGCACAGACACAGTGCCTGGGTTGGGGGAGAGACCTCTGATCACAGCATGCCCTTTGGTTCTTTTGTAGTTCTTTGTCACATGCACATGTTAACTTCACACACACACACAAATAATAATAATAAAGATTAAATTGTTTAAAAACTGGAAGAGTAGCCCTAGCCAGTGTTGCTCAGTGGATAGAGCGTTGGCCTGCCGACTGAAGAATCTCAGGTTCAATTACGGTCAAGGGCACATGCCCAGGTTGGGAGCTCAATCACCAATGGGGGCATGCAGGAGGCAGCCGATCAATAATTCTTTCTCTCATCATTGATGTCCCGCTCTCTCTCTCCCTCTCCCTTCTTCTCTGAAATCAATAAAAATATATTTAAAAAAACCTAAAAAGTATAAAGAGTGTCCTTATTGTAAAATGTATACAAGCATCTTGGCAATTCAGAGCGACTGTTATCAGAGGCGACCCCTTCCCCCTGTTGTGTACTTTTGTCACTGACAAGTTCTCTTCTTTTTACTTTGTGTGTGTGTTACTTTTGTAATTACCAATAGGCTGAGCCCAGGGCCCTGGTCCCCACAACCCTGAGACACCCCAAACCTTTGGCCTCAGGGGCACCTGCAGCTTCTGTAGAGGAGGGATGATTTCAACAGGGCAAATGGGAGGTCCAGTCACCAGGCCACCAACATATTGATGGTCTCCAGGAGGGAGTGGAGCAGAGTGGGGGTGGGTCCCAGGTCCAGCTAGTGTCTGCCAGTCATCCCACCTCTGGGGAGAGACCTTAGCTTTCTCAGCTGTGAAGCAGACACGATAATAGTACCCACACACAGGGGTTAGCACAAGGCCTGACAGAAAAGCATTCAGCAAACGCTGGCTTTGATGAGCTAAAAATGTCTTAGATGCTATTTAAATTGGTGAAACCATATGCATGGATAACTTAAATAAAAAGAAAACATAGTTTTGAAATATCCATATGCTTTGGAATACTGTGGCCCAGTAAAAGGTTGTCACTGGTGAGATCTCCAAAATATATCCTTGGGCCCTAGCCGGTTTGGCTCAGTGGATAGAGTATTGGCCTGCAGACCAAAGGGCGCGTCTCTCTCACATCCATGTTTCTCTCTGTCTTTCCCTCTCTCTTCCACTCTCTCTAAAAATCAATGGGAAAATATCCTCAGGTGAGGATTAACAAAAAAAGACATAGCCTTGGGGGAAAGGCACACTCAGAAGTAACAGAGTGTAAAAGGAAATCTCAGGTCAGATGCCATATTTTCCACAAAGATCTAGGTGCACAGATCAGGGCCTGGAACAATGACTCCCGCTGGAGGGGGACCTGGGGGGGTGCGGCGGTTACATGGGCACAGCCTTACCTGCAATGTTTCCATTTGTTAAGGGGGGAATATGTTAATAACTGCGTTTGTGATTAAAACTAATAGAGATTATAATTTAAAATATTAAATAGATCTAATTGGATTATGTAACATTTAATAAATAATAAAGTACAATTTTTACATTAAATAAGAAATAATTATGGTCACTACAGGTGAGAAAACGCCAGGTGGCCGCAGACCCCAGGGTCCAGGCCAAGCTCCTATTTCAGACCAGTTTTTGCCTGGAGTCTGGCCGGTCGCCCTGGGCCCGCGGCGCTGTCCGAGGTGCTGATCCTTTGCGCGCCGCTGAGGGGCTGGAGGCGGGCAGCACGGGGGCGGGGCGGGGTGGGGGGCGGCGAGGACTGGCCCATTCACCGGCTTTAAGCCCCTCCGAGACCCCAAACCTCCCCCCCACCCCCACCCCGCCCAACCAGCCCAACTGTAGCCTATCAAGGAGGCGCAGGGAAGGGGGCGGGACAAGGAAACGGGAAACCCCTCCTTTGGTTGGTTCTTGGGGCCCCACCCCTCCGCGGCCCCGCCCAGCGGCCTGCGGAGAAAAGGGCCCAGACAAAGGCTCCAGGGCGGCCCTGCCTCCCGAGGGGCGGAGGGAAGGGCCTCTGGCTTCTCGCCCCCGTTTTGGGGGGTCGGGTACCCCGAACATCCTGATGTAATAAATGCAAACTCCTGCCTCGTTCTGGGAGCGCGGCTTCCTCACCCTTGGGGAAGGGCCACACCCTGTCACCGCCCCCTGGAGGGGATTCGAGTAAAACTGACACGGAGCCCAGCATGTAGTGGTCCCAGCGATGATGCCTCATCACTACCTCAGGGGAGGCAGAGACCCCAGTCCCGGATCGCCCCGAATTCCCTCCATCCCCCCACTCCCTCCCCAGAGCCAGCAGCCTGATCCTGACTCCACTCAGGACGGTAGGCAGGAAAGGAGCCCCCAGGCCATCCCAGTCAGCAGCTGCCGGTGGTGGGCAGATGGGGGGACCTGGGGGAAGTGGGGGACCGGGGAGAAGTGGGGGACCTGGGAGAAGTGGAGGACCGGGGGACGGGGAGCGGGGGCTCTAAGCACTTTCTCCAGGGTTGGTCTCTGGAGACTTTCTAGGCAGGGAGGCGGCAGACCGAAAAGGAAGTAACAATTCCTCTCCCGCAAATGCACTTCTCTCTTGTTCGATGTGTTTAAAATGATCAGATATTAAATTTAAAACTAACACAAATTTAAAAATCAATGCGAAAGGAATGAAAAGTCATGAGCAAACGCTGTCTGCAGAGGACACTGTCGCCAGCAGCCGGCAGGTGCACCCCACCTTCCCCAGAGAGGAGGCTGTCCTGGCAGTGGAGGGAGGGGCATGGACCCCTCCCCCGCCCCCAGGCCCGGCGGGACTCAGGGCCGCTCCCCCCACCCCCGTGACCCCTGACCCCCTGAGGAGCAGATGTTCAGAGCGGGCCTGGACCTTGTGACTGCATTAAGGAGCCCCCGCCCCTCCCACCCGGTCCGGCAGCTGTCAAGACGGCCCCTGGAGCTCGGATTTGATTGGAGGCCACCATCCCCTCGGCCTCTCCTCCCCCAGCCCCGCCCCGGGCAGCACAGCTGTCTCCTCTGTGATTGGGAGTCTCGGATTCCGCCTCCGGACCGCATCCCAGGGCCTCCACCCTAGAGCCCAAGTTGCAATTTACATGTCAACCACGTGGGTGCCCAGCCCTGTAGAAATTAGCTTTTTGTTCTCGCCGTTTCCATGGCAACAGCCTCCAGAGTAAGCTTTTCCTGGGCCCCTTTCCCTCCAAGACCTGCCTCCAACCCCCGCCTCCTTGGGGAATCCGCTCGAAGACTTCCCCCGCTGGGTCCCTGGCCGTGGTCCTGACTAAGCCACGCTCCTCCCGCTCATGGTCCTGGGACCCGGGCGGGCATCGGGCTGCGCTCGCCGCCTGGGCCCCGCCCTGGGCCCCGCAGGGACTGAGCCGGGGGCGGCGGGGCTGGGTCTCGCCCAGGCGGGGTGACCTTGGGCCCGGGACGGCCTCCCGGGCTCGGGGACCTGACATCGCCTCCTGGGTGCTGCCATCCTCTCCCGCCTCAGTCCCCACATCGGAGAGGTGGGCTCACAATGGACGGGCCGGGCCGTGCGGCGCGGAGCTCCCCAGGCCCGGAGGCCGGCTTTGTTCCCACGTCCAACCCCCAGACGCGGCGGTGCCATCCCTCGGGGGTCGCCCCGGTGGGCTGAGCTGAGGGAGGGGCTGGTCCTGGACCAAGGTCACCACGAGTCGGGGCCCAACCCTCACCCAACAAAGAACAGGGTGGGGCCGGGCAGCCGAGGGGGATCGCAGCCAGATCCGGGGCACCCGGCGGCTCCAGCTGCTCGGAGGACCGCGCGTTCCGGGGGCGGGGGCGTCAGGACCTGGAAGGTGAGCCTCTCTCGTACCAGCCCACCCGCCGTCCAGCCCGGGCTGAGCGGCGACCCCCGTGAGGGCCACGCCCAGCTGCCTCCGCGGGGCCGGGGTGGAGGACGCGAGGCGGCGATGGCGCTGCGCTCAGCGAGGCCCTGGTGCCGCGGGGGTCCGGGAGCGCGCGGGGGCGTCAGGGCGGCCCGGCACTTTGTTCTCGGTTTTCAGGGGCGACTGCGGCTAGAGGTACGCGGTGCTCCCCGCTTCCCTCCCAGGGGCTCCCCGCTTCCCTCCCAGGGGCTGGCTCGGACGGGGACGCAGCAGGCGCGCGGGGCGGCGCGGCCTCACCTTGGCCCCGATCTGGTTGCCGCACTGGCCGGCCTGGATGTGCACGATCTCCCTCATGGCGGCGGCAGGCGACTGCGGGAAGCTGACGGGCCGGGCGGCTCGCCCGCCGCTCTTATAGGCCGGGCCCCGCCCGCCGCGCCCTCGGCGTCACCGCGCGGCCAATGGGGGCGCCGCCGCCGCTGCGGCACGGCCGCCGCCGCATCTGCACCGTCTCCGCGCGGCTGGCGCGGGGCTGGGGACCCGCTCACCCGAAAGGAGGGGCTGGCGGGCTCCAGGGAGGACAATAGAAGGCGCTGGGTCCTTGGACCCCGCCCCGCTCCCCCTCCGATCCACGGCTTTGCCAGGAAGGTCTCACCTCCCCACACCCGCTTAGGGACCGACCCATCTTCCCACCCCAATGGGTGAGGTGGACGCCTCCCCGCTTCTGTCTGTGCACGAGGGGCCGACCAGGTACTCTGAGCGCTTCTGGACCCCATAGGGGCTGGGATGGGGAGGGGGGGTGGGGGGCAGGTAAAGGCCCAACAGCCAGCGCAGGGCTGAGAAATCCGGAGTCGGAGTGGCTGTGGGTGTAGGAGTGCGGCGGCGGCGGCGGCGGCAGCGGCTGTGGCTGTGAGCTTCGCTGGCCCCTCTGCAGTGGGGGAGCCACCCCCTCCTCCCCCGCCGCTGCCGCAGATTACACACGGGCCTTGCTGCGTGCGCCCCACCCCCCACCCCCCGCAGGTAGCACTGCTCAGGGAATATTGTGCCGGGAACTGTCATGAGGACACACCAGGCGAGGGGCCGACAGAGTGGGGTGTGCAGTCCTTTCTTACTCCCTGATGTCACCTGTGGGGCCACGTGGGGCCAAGGCAGTGGGGGGAGGGGCGCGTGTAGGAGCTGTGTGTGCACCAGGTGCAGGTTCCTACGGGGAAAACTGGGGAAGGAGCCCCTCCCCTGAACACAGACACCTCCACACAACACACACAGACCCACGGCTTCCTGTTCTTCGGGGCTCAGACACCACGTGAAGACGCCTTAGAACAGGTCCTTCTGATGTTTCAGGGACAAATCCTCCAGGAGGGCACCCAGTCGGCTGAGCGAGCTTGCGGGCACACCTGTGTCCCAAGTGTGTGCCAGGAGGCCCTGGCGGGGTGTGGCCATGTCCAGGCCCCTCTCTCCGCCCTCCCTAGTTTGGCAAGCCTAGAAGTGGGTCTTTTGTTCTCAAGAGAAGCCCCTCCCCCACAGTGTCCATGAGGTGGCTTCCTGTGGTTGGCTTCTGGCCACTGGGGCTCCGCCCTGTCCCCATTCAGGGGGTCCTTGGTGAGCATTTGGCTCTTCCTTGGAGCCAGCTGTGCCTCCCTGTCTGAGCAGCAGAAGCTTTGCAGCATCCCGTAGGTCAGGACCCGTCACCGGCTGGCCTCCCTGTGGAATGGCATCGGACCAGGCTGGCTCCTCCTCCATCCCCAGAGGCTGACTCACCATCCTGTCCATTTTCCAGCAAAGGCTGGGCCTGCCGGGAACCAGTTCCCAGCACCAAGGCCAACAGTCAGGGCTGGAGCTGCCAGCACGGGTGAGGTGGGGACTGGTCAGGCGGCTGCAGACGCACCTAGAACTACCTGGGAGTTGGCTGATGCCATCACTTTCACCTCCATTGAGCCTGTACCAGGAATAGGGCTGACTGCATGCTCAGCGTCTGGAGGAACCAGTGGCTCCCCAGAAAGAGGCCCAGGGTTTTAGCACAGGGAGGACCCAAGGGCCCTCACCACCGTGTAGCAAGGGCCACCCTAGATACCAATCCCAGGGACACCGCCTGCAACCACTGGACAGCCTCGCCCCATTCTGGGCGGCCTTGCCTCAAATATCTGCCAGGGCTGGAAGTGCTGGAGGAACGAGAACCCCAGTCCTGATCCACCCTGCACCTTGGACCCCCTGGGGTGACCCAGAGCAGGTGAGGCCTGCTGTGCTCTGAACAAGGTCACAGTGGGTCACGGAGGTCCTGCTTCTGCTGCAGCTGAGGGCAGCCTGGACCATTCAGCCTCCTCTCCATGGAGGTGCCCGGGGGCAGGACTCCGCCCTCCGGCTGCCTGGGGCCGGGTTCGAAGACACGGAGGCAGACACAGCATCAGAGCAGGTGCAACTGGGCTGGGGCTTCAGGCATGCTGGGTCCTCCGGGGCTTCTGGAATATTCCCCTCCCCCTTCATCACTCCCACCAGGCCCCTCCACGGCTCCTCCACCCTCAAGCTTCAAGCGCCTTTGGAATGAGCCAGTGTAGATGGCAATGGAGCTGCTCCAAGCACACCATTTATTCCCAGACGCTTCCCGGCCCTGTGACCCTGGGTGCTGGTCACTGATTCGAACTAACGGCTGTGCCCGGCCTGAGCAGGCAGTGGCAGGCACCATCTGAGGGGCATGTGTGGTGCAAACAAATGGGCCGAGCCCCCGGCTCTCCAGCACCATGAGCCCGAGAAGAGATCAGCCCCATGCCCACTACGGCTCCTGCGGACACGTCTCTCTGCCGGGGACAAGACCTCACTCCTTCCCTGTGAGGCTGGGTCCCGCTCATTACAGTCCCTTCTCCTGAGGTCCTCATTGAGAGAGCGGCGCTCTGCCAGCCCGTGGACTTCACCTCCCCATGGGCGGGGGCACAGTGGGTCCTCGCCTATCTCTGGGTGCAGGTGGATGTCCCCCCGAGTGGGCTATGTCTGTCCAGGAGCCCAGGCCTGCCCTGTGCCTGTGGCCCCATCTCCCCAGCCTCCTGCATCCCCCACAACTCCTAGAGATTTTCTGCTGATGCCTCTCTGGCCCAGAGGGTCCGTGCGCCCACACCTTCGGAGATCATCTAGTCCGTCCTTTCTGGCAAGTGACTGCACCCCCTCTGCCCAGCACCTGGCCTGAGCCCTCAGGCACCTCCCTCACCAGGAGCACTGCAGCACCTCTTGCAGCGTCTTCCGGAGCTCCGGGCTCCGGAAGGCATAGATGAGCGGGTCCACGATGGTGTTGCAGATGATAAGGGCCAGGAAGAGGTTGAAGTTTCTGAAGATGCAGTGGCAGGTGGGGTGTTGAGGACAGAGGACGATGAGCAAGAGGTGCAGGAAGAAGGGGCCCCAGCAGAGGAAGAAGATGCCCAGCAGGGTGGTGAGAGTGGCAGCCCCTTTGAGGCCGAAGCCCTGGGGGGCAGGGCGCTGCCTCTTGTGCAGCCGGGCGATGCCGCGGGTGTGCTGGCACGCCTGCACCAGCATGCGGACGTACAGCACCGCCATGAGCACCAGCAGGGCCACAAAGAAGCTGACCAGACAGAGCAGGACGGCCGTGTGGTCGTAGTAGGCGATGAAGAGGGTGCTGGAGACGACGCTGGCCACCCAGATGCCCGCGATGGCCCGCCACACCCGGGGCAGCGTCACGATGCTGTGGTAGCGCAGCGCGTAGAAGATGGAGATGTACCGGTCCACGGCGATGGCGGCCAGGAAGCAGAGGCTGGACACCATGGAGCCACAGATGAACACGTCCAGGACATCATCCAGCTGCTGCACCGCGGTGGCCTGGGCAGCCAGCGCGCCCGCCTCCAGCAGCAGCACAACGGCTGTGCCCAGCACGTTGCTCACGCTCACCAGCAGGTCCGATACGGCCAGGCAGCAGATGAAGAAGTACATGGGCGAGTGCAGGTTGCGGTTCTTGGAGATGGCGGCCACCACCAGCACGTTCTCCACCAGGCTGACCAGCCCCAGGCTGAGGAAGAGCCCGTTGGGAATGGACACCTCCAGGCACCAGGTGCCCGTCTGGTTGGGGGCCAGCCCGAGGTGGGGGGTGGCTGGGGAGGTGGAGTTGAGGATGCCCAGCAGCCTCCTCTGGGGGCCCTGTGCCAGCATAGTCCCCCCAGGAAGCAGGAAGGGGCCTCCCGCGACGGGCATCCGCTCAGCTCATGGTGTCCCCAGTGGGGCCCTATGCACCCCCGGGGCCCTCTCACACTCACCCTCTCCCTGGCTGGACAGATGCTAGCCCAGGTGCCCCCGCTTCTCGACCAATCTGGTCACTTCCCAGCCAGGACCCCAAGCTCCGCAGCACCAGCCCTCTGGCCCACTCCCCACCGCTCCCCGGGGTGTGGTCGCTCAGGCCTCACATTGCTTTGCCTCCTGCCTCCCAGGCCAGGCAGGACTGCGGTCCAGGAAGAAGGGAGCCTTTCTCTACACGCTTCACATCGTCTGCTCAGCCCCTCCTCCTGAGGGGTGCCACATGATGGGCGTGTGCCCAGGGATTCATCAGAGAGCACCCTGGGCACCCCTGCTGCCACCAGGCGGCGTGCCTGGACCCAGGGCCGTCCTGCTTCCCAGGCCCCAACTCCGGGCACAGCCGACATTCCCCTCCCTGTTCACAGCCACTGCGGCGTCACCAGTGTTCTGCCAGCCAGCGCCCAGTCAGGCCTCGGCTCCAGGCGCCTGTGTGGGGTGTCCTCTCGACCTGCCAGAGAGGCAAACACCACTTCCTGGAAGCCTCCGGTTCCTGAGGCCAGCCCGTGCTGTCTGCCTGGAAGCGTCTTTGGCCTTTGGCCGTCCACCCCCACTCCCTGTTAGATGTTCACTGAGGGCAGCTCATCCCCAGGCCCCCCAGTCCCTTTGCTGAGTGCTGCCCGAGGTCAGCCTGGCCCACGGGCTGGAAGATACGCTGTGTCATCCTGAGGGGGGGGGGGGGCTTCGGACAGAGCTGCCGGCAGCCCCATTGCTCTGGGGAAGGATGCCACAGGCTCCAAGCCAGGAGCCACTTCCAGACAGACCTCAGTCTCCAGCCACGGGGCCGCTGTGGGAACACGGGCCCAGAGTGCCCATGGGCACCGTGCTGGCCTCATGCCACCCCAGCACTTCCTCACTGAAGATGGCACCTGTGACCACAAACCCTGCTCTGGAGGCCGAGGCAGAAGGGGAAGGGGACAGTGAGGCGACCAGAAAGATAAGTGGCTGGCGGCGGAGATGGGGCCGGGAGGGAGTTGGGGAGGTCTGTGTTTTTTCTTTTTTTAATTGATTTTTAGAGAGGAAGGAAGAGAAAGAAACATCAACTTGTTGTTTCACTTATTTAGGCATTCACTGGTTGCTTTTTAAAATTTTTATTTTTATTGTTGAAAGCATTACAGATACCGGGTGATTCTTGTACGTGCCCTGACCAGGGGATCGAACCCACAACCTTGGCGTATGGGGATGATGCTCTAACCAACTGAGATACCCGGCCGAGCAGGTCTGTGTTTTGAGTTGTATCTATGATATTCCTGCTCATTCCTTCCCGTCCACTGGCTGCCAGATGGCTTGACGGGGCCCATATGAGCACACACTGATGTCCACTTATCGACATTAATCACTCCTTCCAGCACACAACTTATGGTACAGAGCTCCCCCCTCCCCTTTTTTTTTTTAATAGCAAGGATGGAGATTTATTGAAGAACAAGTACAGACTCCCACGATGGGAAGGGGAAGAGTCCCCTCCCCCCCTTTTTTGAAGCACGTCACAGGTACAGCACACACCTTATAAATACGCAGGGTGGCGGACGCCCCGAGCCAGGTTTGTGCCTCCTCAGCATGGAGACGCCCCAACCACACTGGTCATCGGGGCAGCTCCCAACCCATCACAGTGCCGCTGGGCGCTCCTGCCCCGTGTCTGGTGACCAGTCAGGTGTCCCTCTGGGTGACACAGGAATTCCGTGGCCGAGGCAGATCTCCGCTTTGGTAGACTCAGCCAAACAACTTTCCAAAAGGGGACCAGGTGTGTTTCTGGAGGTTGCAGCCCCCACTCCCCAGGTGTGGATGGAATGACGGGCCTCTCCAAGCTCCACAGGCAGCAGCACAGGACGGGCCCCCCCGCACACCCCCTCCCACCCTTTGGTGGAGGACCCAGAGGGCCCCAGGACAGGAACGTGAGGCTGTGCTGTGGCAGGAAGGTGGTCTCAGCAGCTGTGAGGGTCCACGGTCCCTGCCACACCTCCCAGGGGTCCACTGCAGCTCACATCCCCAAGAGCTGCCTTCTAGCCCTGGGCACCGATGGTGCCCGCTGGGTGAGCAGGGCCCTGCCCACCACATTTCAGGGATGCTATCATATCCGGCTCTATAAATGAGGCCTTTGAGGTGGCCAGTGCCCCCACCCCAGCCTGAGACTTCAAAGGGCATGAGACTGGGCAGCCGTTGGCAGGTGACCACAGCCTTCTTTCCGGGAGGCCTCAGGACCCCATTGGTTCTAATTGCACTCGCCTGTTGGGGACTCTGTGGGAAGGAGACAGCAGATACTTTGTGATTAGTTACGGTCATGGGGGAAATGTCTACGGAAATCACAGATAATCCTGAGGCCATTTGAATCACTCGCTCTCTGGTGCCCCTGGGAGATGGCGTGAGGAATGGCAATGGACACAAGAGTGCGTCCCACCACGAGACAATGAGCCTGACTCACACGTGAGGAGGCTGTGAGAACAGGAAGTCCCTCAGTCTTGTTACTGTTGTCTCCCCAGCACCAAGAGGCATGCAGTGGGCACGCAACATGTGAGCATTCAGTATGCGAGTGAGCTCCACGGGGAAACGGGGGCACGGAGAGCTCAATGAAGGGGTGCATGTGTCCAGCCCAGCCACACCAGCAGGGTAGGGTCACAGCCGTGCAGTGTGCAGCCTGCCTCGTGGCTCTCTGCGCAGTGGGATCTCAGGAAGGGCTGGCCCAGAGCTGGGTCAGTGTCTTGGTTCAAAGGTGGCCTGGTTTCCCTTGAACTTGGGGAGGTCAGGGCCGGGAGGGTGCCCTGCAGACAGGATGCTTCCAGCTCACAACCTCAGTGCCCTGGATCCTTCCAGAACCAAACAGGCTCCCGAGTCACAGCAGCCTGGTGTGGTTCTCAGCTGCCAACCTGCCAACAAGCCTGCCTCCATGTTCTGGTCATGCTGCAGATCAAACGCCCCCAATCTCTGCCGTCCATTCCTGAGCCATCGTCTCGCAGGCTCCCCTGACTCAGTGTTTTCCAATAAAAACATTATGTCGGACTGGAAAGACCTGCCTGTGTGCCCAGCCCGGGGACCTGGTGCCTGCCCTCCCGCCCTAGACCTGCCCCAGGGCCGACAGAAGCACACAGGGCCCCTGCCTCACGCTGGGCACTGACCCAGCTTGGGAAAGAGCTCACATGCGCAGGCATAACGTTCACGTGTACAGGAGAGACAGGGAGGCAGACGGACATGGCATTTTTACTTCAGGGAGCTGGTCAATTCTGACCAGACAAATCAGGAACATAATGTACAGTGTGGGCGTGGAGCTGTGCGCTCAGTCCCACTCCCCGTCCCCCTCGGCGTGGTCCTCCTGCGGAGCCTCTGGGTCATGGAAGTGAAAGGTGGCCATCATGTCTCGCACAGCCAGCATCAGCCTGTTCAAGCCCTGGCTGTGGTCCAGGCCCTCGGCCCCTCCGTCCTCTTGCCTCTCCCCCTGTGGCAATGAGACCCATCTGAGCAGGGCTCTCTGGGCCCCAGCACGCCCACGGAGCTCACTCAGGGCCTGTCGAGGCAGCAGCTCCTGGAAGCCATATACATGCGTGTACCTAACAAGGCCAGGCCACCAGAGTGGGATCCAGCAGCCCCGCTGACTGAGGGGTGTTCTGTCCCATCGGCAGCCACGCCAGCTTCCTAGGCAGACTGGGTGCCCCTGCTGCTGGCAGTGCTGGCTCTGGACAGTCACACCTGAAGGGACCTGTTGACCCGGTGGCCAGCAGAGGCCAGGTGAGCTCACCTACCTCCATGGTGTAACTGGGCAGAAGTGACCGAAAGAAGAGGGCGATTGTGTTTCCATGGCTGACAGGGCTCAGCCTGAAAGAGAAAGAACAGTGAGGAAACGAAGCAGAGACAGAAAGGCAGCAGCTGGAGATGGGGCTGAGCTGGGGCCTGGAGCCCCAGGGGCAGGCAGCCACAACTCAGTCAGCTCAGGGGGTGCTGCCGGCACCCAGAGCCACGGGGGGACTGTTCCAGAGCCAGGGGCTGGCCCTTTACAGCCTGGCTTCTTGAACCAAGTGGAAAGCATAGCCCACCACAGCCAGGTGCCTTGCTTATAAGCGAGGATTTGGTTGCAAAGTGTTCTTCAGCACTCAAGCGAAGGAATCTAGGAAACTGGTCATAGAGAGATCCGGCCCTGGCCAGGGTGGCTCAGTTGGCTAGGTGTTGTCTTGTGCACTAAACGGTTGCCAGTTTGATTCCCAGTCAGGACACATGACCAGATAGCAGCAGGCTCCATTCCTAGTGGGGTGCGTGGAGGAGGCAGGTGACTGATGTTTCACTTTCACATTGATGTTTCTCTCTAACAATTAAAAAAAAAAAAAAAGCGGCCCTAGCCGGTTTGACTCAGTGGATAGAGCATCAGCCTGTGGCCTGAAGGGGTCCTGGGTTTGATTCTGGTCAAGGGTACATGCCTGGGTTGCAGACTCGATCCCCAGTATGGGTGTGCAGGAGGTAGCTGACCAACGATTCTCTCTCATCATTGATGTTTCTCTTTCTCTCTCCCCCTCTCCCTTCCTCTCTGAAATAAGTAAAAATACTATATCTTTAAAAAAAAAAAAAAGCGATTCCAGGGCAAGTGTTAAGGGAAGGCCCCTCTTGGTGAAATGAGGTGCTGCGACCCAGCTCTAGGAGACACTGAGGTGCTGCTCGGCAGTGACCTTAATTTGCTCTGAAAGCTCCGGGTCTACACGGCTGGGGTGGGGGACAATGCTAAGTCACTGAAGCCCTACAGCCACTCCTCAGTGCTAAGAGTCCGGCCTGCGCCTGTGACACTGGCAATAATTTCCACTGGAGCAGTTTACTGGGAACTGTTACCTAGGAATAAGCAATCCAACTCTTATACTTTGGTGAGGAAAGAAGGATTTCTACAAAACGTGCTCTTTTGAGATCTGAAAGCTCATGCTCCCTTAAGTGGGACCATTTGTTGGTGCCTCTTCCAGATCTAGGACATGGTGAGGGCTCTGGGCAAGGCAATTCCTCAGCTTTAAAAGCCAGGAGAAAGGGAGCCGTCCACACACACCCAGCAGCTGTGGACGTGGCCCTGCTTCTCCTGGCCCAGCTACCTTCGGATGACACCTCTTTACCTGGCTAGGGCACCCCAAATCTCAGTGTACCCTCCACTCTCGGCAGTTCCTGGTGGCAGTTTCCAGATTCTATACCTGACGTGTTTCCCCCACTGAATTGGACATGCCACCAGGGCAGAAGTGTCCTTACTGCTTCCCACTGTATGTGCAGCACCTGCCACAGAACCTGACAGAGCGATGCTCCTAGTCAGACAAAGACATGGAAAGCACCCACGCCTGGAAACGCTGACCCACGACCCCAAATCACTCGGCTCTGAGAGCCTGTGTCTGGAGGAGGCAGCAAGTCCCCGGCCCGAAGCACTGATCTGAGAGCCAGAATGCAAAGGCACCAGGAGCGGTGGACAGGTACCTTTCTGGCCTGGTGTAGGAGTAGATGGTATCTGAGGGAGGCAGAGGATCAAAGCCCATCATAAACTGCGTGGTCACATCCTGCAGAACGAGACAGAGAACGGAGATGCAGCCGAGCCCTGCGCTGTGCCTCTGCTCCACCCTCCGCAGCCTGTCAGCAGATTCTGGTCTGGATCGGGCCTTTCTGCTGGAGTGGCCCCCGCGGCCAAGCTGTTTACTGTGCCCCAGGCTTTGGGTGAGGGTGGGACACACCATCACCATCACACAATGCCGCAATCTCTGCCCAGGATGTCAGCAGCTCAGAGCAGTAGACTACAGGTTGCGAGGCCCTGAGGAGAGGGGCCAGCTCCCCCAGCAGCCCGCTCCTTACCGGGGGCAGGGCAGCAACAGCTTCTTTGATCTCAGAGAGGACCACGTGACGGTGGATATTTCTGGGTGCACGCTGGTAGAGCACCTTCCGCCTGGGCCCAGGGAGAAAAAGGACAGTCCTGGAATGGAGCCCTCCTCAAACCGACATTCATGATCGAGATTCCCGAGGAGAGCGCCCTCATTTTTCTCCTGTGGACCTATCAGGCCAAAAGCTGTCCAGCTGCCCCAGCCCGTCTCACCTGTTCTCACACTCTTCCACGGCGGGGTCCCCAGCATCCACTGCCTGTAGGACCTCACGGACATTCTCCTCCAGCCAACTCATGATGGCCGGCTCCTTCCAGAGGAAGTGGGACCGCCCGAGGTACAGGCTCACCAGCTGGCTCAGCGCAGGGGGCTGGCTGCGGGAAGGCAGGGCCTGTAAGCATATCCCCCAACCCAGATCCAGGCCTCCAGGTGCCTGCTGGCACATGCTGGGCACAACCAGGGTGTGCCCAAAGCCTGAAGTGAGCGGAGGCTGCCCAGAGGGCTGCCAACCTGGGATATGCCACTGCCCAGAGGTGGGGCACAGGTGCTCACTTCTGAACATCGCACGTGGTCGTTACCAAGTCTGAGTTCCTTAACAGGAGCGAAAAATACAAAAAGAACATAGGGCACCCATCCCCTGCCCCCCCGCCCCCCATCGGGAAACCTTGTGCTTTGGGCTGCAGGTTGCTCACACCCCGCCAGCTCCATGTCCAACAGGCCAGGCCCCCGCAGACATGCAGACAGCCTGTACTATGCACATGTCACATCTGTGCCCCTTGGGGGGTCTTCCAGTCTTTACCTTATTTCGGAATTGGGTCCAAAGAAGGGGTGACAGGAGACGGCGGCATCCGGCCGAACGCTGCAGCACTCGAGCAAGGGCATTAGAACTGCAGGAGGAGGCAGAGGCCTGATGGGTTACTCACGCACAAGAGCCAACTCTGAAGGAGGGTCCTCAGTCCTGCTGTTTCCCAGGGGCCCCGTCTGCATCTAAGGGGACCCACCTGTGATCCCCAAGCATGGATGCCAGACGTTCTCATCCTAAAGACCACACACCCCACCCTCGGCAGCCCCCCCTTCCCAGTGACTCCCCAGGAATGGGCTAAAGTAGCCTCAAGCTCCGTTCTGACACAGAAGCAGCTTCACAGAAGGACACGGACCTCTGTAGCCCAGTGAGCAGGGGCACGGCTGGCAGTTCTGTGGTGCAGGGCTCCACACCCGACCCGAACCCCCTGCTGTGTGTCAACAGCCCCAGGCAGGGGGCCTGGCTGCAGACCACTCTCCTCCACACTAACAGCCCCAGCTCCAGCAGATGGATGGGAGGGTCGGTTCCCTGAGCCTGCTGGGCAGCCAGTATTCAGAGCGGCCAGGCCAAGGTGTGCGTGCAGGGCTGGGCTGGCTGAGGGTGCCGTGTGCTGGGAGCCTGAGCGGCTTGGCCTCCTCCCACCCGAGAGCCCCATCTCCCCTCTGGCGCCACCTCACACACCATCCCACTGTCTGTCTCCCTGCCCTGGAACATCAGCCCCAGAGGCGGGAATCCTGGCTGCTGCCTCCTTGTAAAGCTGCATGTGGCGTAAGGACGCGGGTCCGGGGGGAGGGGTACAGCAGCGCGCTCCTTTCCCAGGCCACACTCCCTTTCAGGATGTGTGGGAAGCTGCTGACTGCACCCAGGGACGAGCCCGCAGACCTCTGCACACGACGCCCATGGGGAGCTTGTCCGGGACGCCCCAGGATGATCTGTCTCAGTCCCTCACATTGGTGAGCAGCAGCTTTGCAGACAAGAAAGCACAGCCCGGCTGGCTGGCTGCCCCTCCCGTCCCCACTTCCCCAGTCCGGGCGCTCACTTCCTGCCCCTCAGAAAATGCCACCCTCCTTCCGAAGGTAACTTCTCAAACTACCAACGTCAAGAGACACCCTAACCCCCAACCCCTCAGACTCAGCCTCACTGCCACGGGCAGGCCTGGCCGCACCCACCTCCAGGGAACATGATGAGGGCCTGTCGCACCAAGAGAGAGGCCTTTTCCCTCGCGGAGCTGAGCTCCTGTTCTGGGAGGTCTGCCTGCTGACTCAGCAGGAAATACGCCAACGGCACGGAGAAGGCAAAGTTTGGGAGCTGGGACAGATTCCGATGAGCCTACGAGGTGAAAGCCAGAGGCAGAGTTCTCAGGGAGCACCATGTGCGACGACAACCGCACGTCCGGGGGTTTTCCCTTCGCAGAAGCGACAGGCAGTGGTCCCCCTTATCCTGAGCCCTGCACTGTTCTCTTCTGCACACGAGCACCTGTGCTCAAGTTCCACTTATACACCAGGCAGAGTGGTTAACAGCAGTGAAACAGAACGGTCGTTTGAAGTACGACAGCAAAAATAACGTGACTTTTTTCTTTCACAATTTCACGAAGAGTCGATTCCTTCCAGCCACAGATCTTAGCAACCTCAGTATATGATCTGCATCAGGAGGCTTGTGGTTTGAGGCCGTGATGAAGTGAAAGCGGGCGACCTGAGCACAAGCACTGTGACACCCCCACAGTCGACCTGGTAGCCAAGAAGGCTCCTCAGCGCTCCTATGCTCTGACACCGAGCAGAGCAGGCGGGGTCTCCCGGGACCTTCGCCATGGTGTCCTCAGCGTCCCTGGAGGACAGGACGGTGCAGGCCGTTGGCGCCCCCACCTACCTCCCACTCCTGGAACAGTCGGATCAGGTACTCGTAGTCGCGCGCCCGCAGGGCCAGGTGGTCAACCAGCAGCAGCATGCACAGGGGGTCCTCGTCGGGCTCCAGGCTTCCGGAGGCGGCACGCGAGCAGGGAGGCAGAGGGAGAGAAAACCCAGAGTGGGCCCCCGTGTCACGGGCCTGTGACCCCGAGCATGCAGCCCAGCCGGACGCTCACCTCAGGATGAGCTTGCAGTACTCCAGCGCCGTGCGCGGGCAGCCCCGCTTTTCCAGGAAGCTCATCTGCTTGTAGAGGGCCAGGTAGAAGCTCCTAGACCCAAGACAGTTCCTCGTGAGCCAGAGCGACAGCAGGTGGAAAAGCCACGTCGCCCAGGGTCCTCATCCAGCACGGCCCCTCGCGCCTGCCGCGTCGTCGCCTTTCCTGTGTGGCCTAATCACTGTGAATGTTCGGGAATGTTCCTGTGTCTGCAGAGAAGGTGACGCTCTGCTTGCTGTTTGAGTTTCATGTGCAACCATTACATAAAACCAAGCTTCTTAGTTCAAACCTTTATCTTGGGGGTATTTTTTGCACCCCAACACCCACGGGAAGGTTGTCTGTGAGGCCCCAGGACAATCTTATGTCTCAGTCCCTAAAATTGGTGAAAAGCAGGATTGCAGTTATTACTTATGGGAAGAGAGTTAAAATCTGTCATTACAACCTTCATCTTTCCTCACATTTCCACAGTCAAAGTAGCTCTGATGTTGATGCACCAAGTCTGTGACTGCGATGATCCCAGCAGGCCATTATTTTTATCAACACCTACTGCCTGGTTAGTGCCTGGAGTGTGAGTATCTTATAGCCTGTCTTAAAGAACTAGGGATTTAACTGGAGCAGCCAGGCTGACAAACACAAGCAGTGGAGGAAGCTCAGATGCAGTCCCCAGTGCAGACGGAGCAGTGGGTCAGCATGCCTGGGACTCAGGACGGCCTCCAGGGCGGGGGAACGCCCCAGGACAGAGGGCATGCCCACCCCGCCAGGGCCCTGAAGACCAGGATGAGGGCAGTGGGGAGGCTGTTGTGGCCATCAGGGCCTGAGCGGGGGCAGAAGTTCAGGACGGCAGAAGTCTCTGTAAGACAAGAGGGCCCATGCCCACAACTGCTCACTGCAGAGCAACAGGGTCTGGTTGAATTCCAGCTACTCACTCCAGAACCACCCCCCCGCGTACAGGGCACTGCAGAGCTTCCTAAACTCTCGGGCACGGATCCTTTCGTCCAAAGATACAAGGAAACACGATGACAGACCCCATCACGGCGAAGTGGCTTAGCAGGCTCACTTCTAACACAAACACATGTTACCCCAGCCCTCTTGCATTCAAGCTTTAAACCCAGTGAGATGCCTGGCTCAAGCCACCTGGTGGGACCCCTTGTGGACAGCCCACGCCACCTGCTCCCACTCCCTTGCCTGGGTCTCATGTCACCTGTGAACGCTCCAGCACACAAGAAAAAGAGCAGTGAGTGCGAGCAAAGCCCGCGGGGAGGCCGGCTCACCTGTTCTCGGGTCTGCGGTAGTCCAGCCGGCAGGTCCCACTGGTGAGGCTGAACAGGGGGTGGAAGGCACACTCCATGCTGTACAGCGCTCTCTCTGTGGGGCACACAAACACCAGCGGAGGGCATCACAGCCACTGTGTGGCAGCTGCAACCCCGTCCTCTGTGGCTCACAAGGAAAGCTCTGGAAGGAGTCAGGTCACTAGGATTTAGGGGAAGTGACTGCACCAACGTGACCCTAGGGATCACCAAGCTGGCAACACCGATTCCAGACAAAGAAATGCAAACACACGTCCTCACAAAACTCACACACAGGCCCAGCAGCTCACTCACGAGGGCCACAGTGTGGGGACAACCCAGGGTGTCACGTGCTGGTGGGCACACCAACGGGGCCCATTACCCAGCCTGAGAGACACTGCGGTGCATGAAGAAGCCAGACAGACATGATCAGAAACGTCAACAGGCAAATCCAGAGGCAAAAAGCAGACTGGTGGTTACCAGGGGCTGGGGACTGGGAGGTGACTGAAGAGCTGAGGTTTCTTTTTAAGTAACAAAAATGGTCTAGGACAGGGGTCCTCAAACTTTTTAAACAGGGGGCCAGTTCACTGTCCCTCAGACCGCTGGAGGGCCGGACTATAGTTTAAAAAAAAAACTATGAACAAATTCCTATGCACACTGCACATATCTTATTTTGAAGTAAAAAACAAAACGGGAACAAATACAATATTTGTATTTGCATGTGGCCCGCGGGCCGGAGTTTGAGGACCCCCGGTCTAGGATCTACGAGGCTGCATAACTCCAACGCTTTTAACAATATCCTGGGAAACCCATTTGTACCCCAGTCACTTTATCGAATGGCATCTATGCCGCAGCCTCTGAGACACTCGTGGGAGGGGACGTGGGCGCTGCAGCAGGGCCAGTGCGAGCAGCTCTTACCCACGAGGTCTCGCGCCATCTCCTGATCGTCCTGGAATCGGCAGGCGTCGCTGAGCTGCAGCAGTGAGTCGACGTGATATGGGCTCGTCTGCAGCAGAACCTTCGAGGCAAGAAGGGAAGCTGACGTGGCTACGGTCGGGGCCTCCAGGGACAACACAGAAGGCACCAGCCCCCGGGCACTCGTTTCTTTCAGGCATCTAAGCCTCGGGGAAAGTATCATGGGGTGAGTCACATATTCCTCCAGCCCAAACAGTGTTCAACACGGTGTTCAAAACTCTGTGCCCAGGAGTCTCCACCTTCACCCTCCCCCAGCCGGGTCCCCACACTGGAGGGGAGCAGCGAGCCCCAGCAGCAGCGCCCTGAGCACGGCTCCCGGGACCCAGTCCTGCTGTGGGACTCACGCACCACGATGTTGTTGGGCTCCATCGACTCCACGGCAGCCAGGAACTTGTGCTGCGTCTGCTGGTACTCCTCGCTGTGCTCGAATGCAAAGCAGGACAGGCCTTTCTTGGACTCCAGCAGCCGCATCGACAAGCCTGGGGAGGACACCAGGGCAGGCTCCTCAGGTGCTCTTGGCGAGGAACCTCTGTGTGCAGAGTGCGAGCTGCCGCATCGAAGCATTGGTTCCGCCGTGAGCGTGGTCCCAGGTGCCTGCTGACTGCCTGCACCCTCCCTGCTCTTTTCCTACAGACGTTTCTCCTCCGAGTGTGGACAGAGGACCAACACCCAGGACAACGTGCAGGGGCCGGGCAGGCATGGAGGAGACATGACTGCAACTCACGACCAGATGCCCTTTCTGGCTGCTTCTCGTGCCCAACTTCAGGGGTACAGGGTCCTTTCTGGAAACTCCCATCTCCCTTCAGCGCCTTCATGACATAGGTCAGGGGTTCCCGGTCACCCCTGGCTTACTTTACTAGCACTACACTAAGGCACTTATCGCAGGACACACAGCTGATGCCCCCCATCTCTGCCCATGCTCGGGGCCTCCCTTCCCTACCCCCCGCCTTGGCCCGAGGGCTCCCAGGTGCTCCTCCAGGCCCTGTAGCCAAGCAGCCCCGACAGGACACTTACCCACACCCCATGCCTTTCTGCACAATTGCTATTTTTCTTTCAATTATGTGTACTTACTAGTTTGCAACAAAATATAAAATGTGACCCTTCAAAAATGAACTTGATTACTTCCTATGATATAATACCAACAGGGAAAAGCAGTAAGGTAGATAAAAAGCTGCATTAAAACATGGTCAAGCCTAGCCAATGTGGCTCAGTGGTTGACCTTCAACCCAGGAACCAAGAGGTGATGGTTCGATTCCTGGTCAGGGCACATGCCGGGGTTGTGGGCTTGATGCCCAGTTGGGGGTGTGCAGGAGGCAGGTGATCCATGATTCTCTCTCACCACTGATGTTTCTCTCTCTCTCTCCCTGTCCCTTCCTCTCTGAAATCAAGAAAAATATAAACACACACACACACACACACACACACACAAAAAACCATGGTCGAGAAGACACACCGTTGGCGTGGGACCTGTGCCCCAACACTGGTGGCACCACGCCGGGCACCCGATCACACACCTGCACATAGCTTTGCAGAGGACTGACCTGGCCCAATGGGCTCAGACACCAATAGTGCCCAGCGTCGGCCAACGCACAACCCCGCACCTCTGAAGCCTCTCACCTGGCTTGGCGTACCGGGGCCAAGTACTCTTAGGGGTCGTCAGCCACGTACACTTGGGGTACACGCGCTGTCTCTGCCGCGGCCTGTGGAGAACAGGACATGGCACCGCTTCACCTACACTGCCCGACCCCTGCTGGGCTGTGGGAGCAAAACCTCAGGGCGGGGGCAAGGGGGTGAGGCCACAAGGACAAGGACACACGTTTCTCTCTCTCCCCGTCTCTCTTCCTATCTAAAAATCAATAAAAACATTTTTTTAAAAAAAGAACTGTTAAATTAACAAAGGTCAGACTTGTCCTAGAACCGAAACTTCATGTTAGTGGTGATGCTGACTGAGCTGCAAGAAGGAACCTGCTGAGGGTTCAGGCTGGAAGTTCACACTGGAAGTTAAGGGTTTTGGAACGTTGGCTACAGAGGCCCCGAGCCAGCAGCACAGACAGCCACACTCCAGCTCCTCCCTGACCCACCCTCAGGCCCCTCACAACGGGGCACCCTGAGGGTCTCGTTTTTTCACTGTGGCGTTGAGAACCCCACCTTTAATTGAGAACATGCCCGTGTGGGTCTCACCTTTGTTCCCCTAGGACAGCTCGGGCACCGAAATACCTTTTCAGTTCTGTGTCTGGATTTAAGTGTCTAGAGAATTGAAAATTTTAAAAGAAAAATGAAATTGAGTTCTAATAACAATTCTGAGAATTTTAGAAAGTCACATAAAAACCCAGTGAGGAAAACAGCTATTCTGGTGTCCAAGACAACGAGTGGGCCTGCTTTCCCTAACACCACGGCCCCCAGGCGGCGACCTGAGGCTGGCCACTACTCTCAGCCGAGTGAGGGCAGTGAAAGACCTGGACTCATCGGGATTCCCACCAACTCAGGACCAACCTCTACAGTGGGGACAGGGTTCCAGCATCTACAATCCAGGAAAACATCTTATGTCAATAGTGTTCCCACACTGTCAGCTAGAAGTGGAAATGGAGGCATTCCCCTTATCCCCTTTCTCCTTTTCCTGTTTCCTGAATGTCTGATAATGCGCTTGTATCACTTTTAAATACAGTTAGTTTCTTCTGCTCCCAATAAGGACCTTCCTCAGCACGCAGTCTGCAGGCGCGGGAGAGGGTACCTGTGCTCCACATACAGGACGTGCTTCCTCGAGCTCAGGGGAGGTGGGCTGGGGTGGTGAGGGCCACTGCTGTCCTCAATCCTCTCCAAGATGCGATCGATGTCTTCCAGCCCATTTTCCTAAAGGCCCCAACCAGCAACATATTAATCCCCACCCTCACTTTCTTTAACACGTTACAACAACCAATGACGGACGCATTTTTACAAAGCACTCATTTGCAATCACGTTTGCTTCCTGAAAGACAACAGGCATATAACAGATTCTTCATAAGAAGCAGCGCAGAACAGACAGAATCACAGGGCCAGAAGAGCCCTCAAGATTCTGAACCACAGGCTACATTTCTGGTCTCACAGGTGCACTCACCTGCTCAGGTAACTGAGCTGGGACTTGAGATTCTGACTGAACAGCCACAAAGACACAACCTCTTTTCGGGACAAACACAGGGGCAACGAAGCACAGGGGCAATATGGAAATATTCTTTCTGACACACAGCTCCTGGGGACATTTACACCCCAGTACCCGGTATCGGTCAGGGCACAGGTGCAGCAGGCTGAGGGCTCTGCTGCCCAAGAGCAGCGTTTCAGAGGCAGAGTGGGGCTCTAACCCTCACGGAATGGAGCGAACAAACAAGCGAAATTTGGTAGGTAATCTCCCCCTTTCATGTCTCTGACTTCTGAATTAGTTACACTCCTAGCAGGAAGGAATCGAAATATCAAATAAAAACAACCTGCTTTCCTGTCCGTGCCAACAGTGCTCTCGAAAACATGGTGACATCCCTGAAACCTTCCCGACTTTCTGTAAAAAGCGTGGCAGGCACCAACCCCACAGGGTGGCACGGGACAAGAAGGGCAAGGACTTGCTGATACGCAGGGAAAGCGGTGTGAGGACAGGACGCAGGGGCTAAGCCGATTTTCCCCTAAAGACTGTGCTGAGGCTTGAATGCGCGGAGCCCAACTGCAGAGCTAAGGCCTGTGAGCGTTCTGAACTGGGAGCAGATAGGAAGAGAAAGGCCAAGGGATCTAAGCTTCATAATCATGTGACCACAGAACCTGGAGGACAGGTTTGCCACAAACAGATACGCAAACAAACAGCTTCCAACAGCCCCCTGAGAAACAGCCAGAAGACGACAGGGCAGCAGCCAGACATACCGAAGTTTCTCCTGTAGAACTTTTCTTATTTTTCTGTTTCTTTTTCTTCTTTCGGAGTTTGCCACTCACATTCGACTAATAAAAGAAGCAGATCTTAGTCAATGTAAAGAGAGGATGAGATCTTAAACCCTGAGAATCAAAGCAGAAGCTGCAGAGGGACACAGCGACACCGGACACAGGCTTGATGTCCCCTCCCTCCCACTTCATGCATGTCCTGTGACCTCACCGACTTCTCTCAGACAACAAATGCCTCCCACCAGTCTCCTGACTCTGTGCAGCCTCCACCTTCCTCTCACACCTCTTCCTGACACACCTCAGAGGTCCTTGTGACCTGACAACGCTCACAGGGTTCTGATATCCACCCAGCAGCGTTTTGCTTTCATCATTCACTTTGTCACCCACTCTCCCTGCCACCATCAGCCGCCTGGAGACCAGGCCCCACACCCATGACTCTCTGCCTCAACACCTGTCACGCCTTCACCTGGCCTCTCCTCCCATCATAGGGTGAAGACTCCTTGGGGAGCCCCCCTGCCCGTTAGGTCCATCTGCCCCACCCCCACACTCATCAGGTCTCCCCAACTGTAGCTGTCAGTCCATCCATGTCACCCTCTCGACCAGAGGCTCCTGGAGGGCAAAGACTTGTCCCTAGAGCCCAGGAGGCTCCCAAAAGCATGTGTCGAGTAAATGAGCAAAAGGTCTCTGGAGGGACCCTCCCGTGTGCCATGGAGAACACAGAACTAACCTGGCCTACACATTTCTTCAAGGCACGTCCACCCAGGGCCCTGTCCACCTGCCTGAGCCCCAGATGCACAGTCATGAAGAGCGCACACCGCTGAGCAGGGGGACTCTCCCAAAAGGACCTCCTACTGTGGAAACTTGTTTAGGGGACCCCGGATATAGCACCCGGGACGTCCACCAGTCTTCAAGATTGCATGCACATCTGATCACAACTCCCGAGGAAATCTGGGGGGAACTGGGCATTAACAAGACGAAATTCAGAAAATGACAGCAGAGTGTGTGTGGCTGGGCACCCTTGTCCCCACACCTGCTCCAGGGGCCCTGTCCTGTCATCCACCTCTCCATCCTTCCTGGGCTCGGCACTTCCACTCTGGGACTTCCTTTTGCTCCCCGACACCACAGCTTCTGTGCGCAGACCATCGGACCTCTCCCCGTTCACCACAGGTCCCTCCTCAAGATCCTCAATGTTAATCTGCAGGAACAGAGGGGAGAGAAGAGGGCGTCACGGATCATCCCGTTACAAGTGCATCCTGGAGGTGCTGAGAGGCGTGTTAGTAGCAAGAGCAGAGAGGAGGTGCTGGGGGGCACCTTCAAGGCCACTCTGAGATTGTGGAGGAGGAACAGGAACATGTTATGCCTCAAAGCCCCCAGTGCCAACCGTCTGAACAAGTCCTGGTTCAGGGCTCCTTCAGTTGATGAGCCACAGAAAGTGCTGGGGCACAGGTGGCCCTGGTGTCCTGTCTTCAGAGCTGGCATAATGCAGAATCCCAGAGCATCACAACTTATTTCCCGCTCTGAGTGCCATTTGTCTGTCTAGCAAGTCCATAAGTCTTTGTTCATAAAAAGAGCACCTGATGTGAAGATGCCGGAATTTTACCAAACGGGTTCTGTCTCCACCAGTAACAGGTCAAGTCCTACCTCGGGCGCCTTTTGTGCAGCAGCACTGGGACGCCAGGGGCTGGTTAAGATCTTGCAGCAAAGGGAGGAAGCTGGAATGAGGCCTCTAGTGGACATTTCCTCCAAACTGGCACCTACCCTTTCCCCAGCATTCAACTAACGGTGCCACCAATGCCTCTCGGTGAAAGTGGGTGCTGACTTCCTATTATGAAGTCATGCTCCCTTCCTTTAAAAAAAATCCTATTTTTCGAGTCCCTTTTGGGAAACTGAGGTGTTTTAAGGAATTCAAATTTGTAACAACCTCTATGCCAAGTTCAACCTCAACAGAAAGAACAGTGCGGACTCTATGCCTATGCTGGGCACCAGTATGATGCAGGAAACACAGGTGAGCAAAACACATGTCACCTGCCCACACAAGGTCAAGGAAGCAAGAACAAGATAAGGCTCCCACATGCAAGATTACAGCCTGAGGCCAGCACTGAGACCCCGCTGTGCTGGACGCCTGGCTGCGGGGACGCGACGATGGGCAGCACACCATGTTCCACGTTGTGAGGAGTAAAGGTGAATGTTTGTAAAGACCCTGCAAGTGCCGGGGTGGAGATCGAAATCAAGGGACCACCCCTGACCAAGGCTCTGAGGCGGGAAGCCCCGCCCCCCAACTGATGCCCCGCCCCTCGACTTGACGACCACGCCCACTCCGCTGCAGCCCAGACCCCCACTGCCCCGCCCCTGGACACCACGGCCCCACTCCCAGCTGCGGCCCGAACCGGGCGTGGCCCCGCCCCCATGACTTCATGCACCGCCCACTCCCTTCGTCCCGCCCTCCCCACTGCAGCCCGGACCCCAAGTGGCCCCGCCCCCTGACGTCACGGCCTCGCCCCGCGCAGACCCGCCTCACACACCGCGCCCCCTTCACCCCCACCCCAGGCCACCCGGCTCACCAGCTCGAACCGGTTGTTGACTCGGACTCCTTCCTTCCCTGGGCTCCGGGGGCGCCGGCCACCGGGCCCCCGCTTTGGTCCTTCATCTTCCGCATCATCGTCATCACGGAAACCAAACTGGAGGGCGCTGGGTCCGAGGGGCTCCTGTCCGCGCTGTTCCCCCCTCAGCCTCCGGAGGGCCCGGCGTGACATAGGACCCAACGGCCGCTGACGTGCGGGGACGGGGAGCAGACCGGCAGGAAGGAGAGCTGCCGCGCGCCTGCGCACTGACGGCGCTGACTCGGGGCTGGCTGGACCTGCGTGTCGCGCCTGCGCGTTGCGCGCTCCGGAACTTCCGCTCTTTTCCGGTGTCACCTACGAAGGTGCGGGCTGGCCCGGACGTGTTCTCGCGCGAGTTGCGTGCCCGGACCGCGGCGTCTCCGCGTCTTCGGGAGACGTGTCCGCGACGGCTGTGGGGCTGGGCTGGGGGAGCGGGCGCCCGGGCTCCGAGCCTCCCGCACCGGGACCTGCACCCTGTTTCGCTGAGGGCGCGCAGGTGAGAGCCGGGGGTCGGGAGGGCCCGGCCCGCTCTGCGCGCCCGGCCTGTGACGACTCGGCCCGAGTCCGAGGCTGCCCGCGGGACGGGCCCCTCGTTAGCGATCGGCTCATCCAACCGAGTCGCTCCCCAAAGCTGCGGACTTCCGGACACCCCCACGGACCACCCTCGGGCGGGATCGACCGAAACCGATCCGCTCTGCTGTTTGCCTTTTGCTGTTGCCGCCCCGGGTGGCCTCCTGCTCCTCTAGGTTTGGGAAAGCTGGTCCTGTGCGTCATAGCCTCCTGGGAGGCTTTTACAATAAAGATGGAGGGCCCAGGCCAAGCAATCCCGAGGGGCAGCATTGTTATTTTTAAAGCTCTCTGGGGAATTGCAGTGTGCAGGCAGGATTGAGAACCCCTGCCCTGCCACCCAAGTGCAAGGCCAAGATGAGCGGGAGTGGGGTGACGGACGATGGTCTCCTGTGGAGTCAGGGCAGCACCCTACCAAGTACCTCATCCTGCGAGGTGGGGGTCCCCCTTTTACAGGTAAAGCGGGACTCTAACGGGCACAGGTAGAATCTGGATTTGCATTCGCGCCTGTGGTTCCAGAGTTCGTTTGAGGAAGGCTACTGGCAAGGACGAAGAAGGGGAGGCAGGACGGGGTGCGCGCGCGCATGCCTGCACCGCCTGGCTGGTCTGGCAGCCTGTGCAGGTCACTTGGATCTGAAGCACTTCACACCAGCTGGCACAGAGCTGCTGCCTCAAGCTCCCCAGTCCCACCTGCTCCAGCCACTTCCCTAGTCTCCTAGAATCCCCGCTGCCTGCAATCCAGCTACTAAAGGGTTGTGCGCAGCCCAAGTGGGGCCTCCAGGACCCGTGTCCATGTGGCAGGCATTAGAGCCTGGTGTCCAGTAGACCTCGGTTGACATCCCAGGGAAGCAATGTCCTCACCCACAGGGCGGGATGCCAACAGAAGTCACCTCCCAGGCACATACGGGCAGGCAGGGCACAGGTATCCCTCCAGCCATTATCCTGAAGAGCAGGGCAGAGGTGCCCCTACCCGACGAACCCCAAGGGATCTGGGGGATGAGGACAAAGGGTGCCACAGCCTGGCCGGTGACAGGCAGCAGGCTAAGCTGCTGTCCCACATGCAGCCCTTGGTTCCACAAAGGACTAAAGTGCCAGATTACGAAGTTGAGGGTAGAGAATGGGAGTGGGCCTGAATGCCCTCATCTCATGATGGGCATCCTGACTCTGCCTGGGGCGGCGGGGGATGCGGGACAGGTGGCCCCTCAGCCCAGCTTCTGCGCTTGGAGAACACACCCACTGCTGTGGCTGGGTAGTCCTTAGTCCACGCCCCAGACGGGAGATTGTGAGACCACCTTTATTGGGCCGAGTGGCCGTGAAGACACACTTACAGGGCTCCTCCCGGTAACCAGACCGAAAGCATTGCAGGGCATGGTGTCGGGAAGGGAGTGAGTTTTGTTTCAGGCTTCCAAGGGGGTGGCCCTGGGACACCTGCCTGGGAGAATCTCAGCCCACTCAAGCTCCCCAGGTGTCCCCCAGCCCATATCCTGAGAGGGGAGCACAGATGCAAGTGGGACGCTCCAGTTCACCTGTGGACCAAGACGCCCTTCCACGCCTGGACATCTGCCCAAGGAGGGATGGTGCACACACACAGGGGCAGGGTCCTCCCCAGAGCCCCACAATCCCTTGCCTCCAGCCTGCCCCCCTTTCTATCCTATGCCATCCCCACTCCACCCACGGAGTCCTGAGAGGAAACAGCCTCCCTGGGGAGGATCCTGGAAATAAGCCTGACCCCAAATAGGCTTGGGGCCAGGAAACATATATAAATATATCAGCTGTGTATATGTTATATAAATGTATATGTATATATATATATATATGTACATGCACATTCCGGAGTCAGCTAGCAGCTGTGCCCCAGGATGGGGAGCGCTCAGCCTCATCCAGAACTGGCCCGGCTTCTCCCCAGAGGCCTGGCCACCTTGCAAAGCCTCGGGCCAGGTAGCCTGGGGTAGCAAGGGCTGTCACTTGAAGTCAAGAGTCCAGGTGTTGGGGATGTAGAGGGACTGGGTCTGGCGGGCACGGCGAGGGGTGGTGTTGAGGGCATCCACGCTCTTGCGGCTGGAGCACACCACGTCAGCCACGAAGCTGGTGCAGTCGCTGCAGACGTCCTTCAGGACACAGCCGTGGGTGTACATGTGAGGGAACTCCTCTTCCACACTCTGCCACTGGGGCCTCTGCAGGGACCTGGGGAGGGACAGGGGCGTCAGGGAGGTCCCCCACCCATTTCTCCACGTCCACACCCCCTCCCCCTGCATCAGGCACGCAAGGTGTTTGGAATGAACATGCCGAACAAAGTGCACCCTGGAAAAAGCTCTTCCTTGAGAGGAACCTGAGTCCTGGGCCCTCAGCACCCAGCATGGTTTCCATCTCATGCTACTCAGTCCCCAGACGTCTGCGTCTTGTTTCCTTGGGGCGTCCCAGGAAACGGGACACCTCCCACTCCAGCTCCTGTGTCACCGGCATTGCCTGACACACAGGGTTGGCAAAGGCACGCACTGGAAGGCGTCTCTCCGCTGTGTGGCTGTGGCTCTGGCAGCTGTCACCCTCTGAGGATTCTCAAAGCCCAGCGTGTAGACAGGGATGTGTGCAAACTTCTTGGAGGGCATCTTCATCTGCAACCAGAGGGTTGTGGGTGGACAAAGGCTTCCCTAGAGACAGTCCAGGCACACTCGCCCCTGCAGCTCTCTGGGACCCCCCCACCCCCCGCCTGGCACCTGCCTCCTTCCACACACCCAGCACGGCTGCCCATATACAGGCACGGAGCAGGCACTGTGCGTTTTACACCATGCAGGGTCTAGCGTCGGGCCCTGTGTATAGCAAATACCTAACGCAGGACAAGGTGGACACTTTTCCACGGCCAAGTGGCCGGATATAGAGTCAGGGTCTGAAAACAGTGGTGATGAAAATCCCTCTTAAGCAGGTTCCTGTTTCTGGGCTGAGGCGTAACGGGGTGACACACTTATACATGTCATTGCCCGCTTACCTCAGTGCACACGTGTGTACGCAGACACCTGAACTGCTATAAAGAGCCTCCAAACACACGCAAGGAAGTTGCAGGGTCAGAAGCTAGGACTCTCGAGGGGAAGTGAAGGGTTTCTTGGCACTGTCCTACTAACATGGAATGTTAACAAAAAGCACCGACTAGGGTCTTTTAAAACTGTACAGTCTCGGAAAGGGTCGGAATGGATTCTGCCTGGGAGGAGGAGGTGAGATGAAAGATGAAGGTGGTGCCATCTGACAGGAGACTGCAGGCCCCCCGCCCCCACCCCCGCCCCTTGTCAAGCAGCAGAATACCTGGATACCTAGAGGCCTTGCTCAGACCCCAGGTGAGCCTCACCTTTCTGCTGCAGGAAGAGCAGACGGCTCTGGAAGGGAAGAGGAAAAGCCTCAGCGCTGAAGAGGCCCGGGAAGGACAGCTGCTTCCCTTCCGCGGAGGTGTCCCACCAGCACCCCTGCCGGTCAGCTGCCCTGGCTGCCTGCTGGGCCCCTGGTCGCTTCCGTACTCATTGGTTCTTCTTTAGAATATCGGGTCTGGAGTGTTCTCGTTCCCTCCAGACCCGATGTTCTAAAGAAGAACCAAGAGGGGCAGAACAATTGCGGGTGTAATGCTAAGTAAAAAGGGAAGCAAGATTTGGGAGTCCAGTGAGTACTGAGGCGACCAGAGGGACCTCAGTGGAGAGGCTCCGTTTTAAGCAGTGATGGACATCTCTTATTCCCCGCACCTGACTTCAAAAATAGACACTTTCTTGGGAAAACCTGAACGTCAGAATTGTAATTTAGAGGATGGAATCCTCTCCTCTAAAGCCCACTCCTCAGAGGTGATCCCTGCTAGCAATGCAGTCTTCACTCTCCTGATGTAAGTGTATGTTAACAAAAAGTACACTTCAATAAAAACACTGTTCTATAAAGATGCATCAGGGGCTCCTCCACATTAGTACAAATGGTCCAAATTCGTTTTTTATGCCCAGCCAGTGAGGCTCAGGGTTTGAGCATCGACCTATGAACCAGGAGGTCGCAGTTCGATTCCCAATCAGGGCACATGCCCAGGTTTTGGGCTCGATCCCCAATAGGGGGATGTGCAGGAGGCAGCCAATCAATGATTCTCTCTCATCATTGATGTTTCTATCTCCTCCTTCCTCTCTGAAATCAATAAAAAATACATAGTAAAAAATTTTAAATTATTATCCCACTCTGGCCCATGAATTACATTTCCACCATGGCCGGTGGGAGCAGACACTATTCATGGAACTGTTCCTTTAAACCTTTAGGGGAGGGTCAGTAAACTTTCCCTTTAAAGGGTTTTTAGTAAATGTCTAGGTGTGACTAAATAATGAATCATCAGTAAACAAGTGGGAGTGGCTGTGTCCCAGTAAAACTCTATTTACAAAACAGGCAGTGGCTGTGTTGGCCCATGGGCTATAGTTGCCAATCCCTGCTCCAGGGTGATTCTTTCAAAGCCTCCAGTCCTGCCCTAGCCAGTGGATAGGACATCGGCCTGCGGACTGAAGGGTCCCGGCTTCAATTCCGGTCAAGGGCACATGCCCGGTTGTGGCCTCGATCTCCAGTTGGGGGCGTGCAGGAGGCAGCCAATGGATGATTCTCTCTCATCATTGATGTTTCTATTTCTTTCCCTCTGCCCTCTTCTCTGAAATTAATACATACATATAAAAAAAGCCTTCAGTCATTTCCTTGCATGTATGTGCTGATCGATACTCTGCTGAATACTCTAAGTACTCTGCTGAATACTTCTGCATGTCTGAGCTTGCTCTCCGGACAGCTCGCTCCTCTCTGGACTCCTTGCTGGGGGACTCTGGAGCCCTGGTCTCCCTAGGTTCTCTAGGCTCAAGGAGCCAACCATTTTCTGACTAATGACCTAGCAGCTCTCGGCAGTTGAGGCAGTCACAGGGCTAACCCATATTCTTCCTGTTTGCTGCCTGATATCCACTGTCTTAAAAGCCATTGCTTCACATATTTTGGCTTTTGTTTTGTTCTTGTGTTTGTTGTGAAGGTGCCTGTTACCCGACCTTGGCTGAAAGTGGGAACCCCTTAGCTATTAGAATTAAAATCAAAAATGTTAAGTTCGGTTCCTTAGTTGCAATATCCACGGTGCAGGACAGGACCCCCCCCCCCCCCCCCACCACAGGAAGTTCCATTGGCCAGAGCTGACCTAGAGCCTTCTCACCCCGCCTCCCACGGTGATTCACAGCCCAGCCCGGTGCTTACAGAAGGCTCACCTCTTGCAAAAGAGACAGGTGGACGGCCAGGAGAACAGCGGGAACTTGGTTCGGCAACAGCAGCAGATCTATAAGAAAAGGCCTTGTTAGAGCCCAGTTTAGTCCCAAACTCACTGGATCCAGTCCTGTCCCCCCCAGGCCCCCACCCAGAGCTCCGGCGGGCAAGGGACAGGGCGGGTGCGGGCCCTCACCTTGCCCCTCTTCAGGCTGCTGAAGAGCTCCTTGTTCTGCAGGAACTTCTCCATCTCCGCCTTCACCAGCACACGGCGCACGTCCATCACCTCCTCCACAGTCAGAGCCAGGCTCTCCACGGGGTGGCTGAACTCCTGGGGCGGGAGGGTCCGGAGTGGGGCTCACTCAGGCCCTCTCTACAAGTGCCCTTCCCCAAGGACCCTGACGTCTGTCCTCCTGGCCTCAGTCTCCCCGAGCCCTGCGGACGCCCCCCCAGGGGCTGAGCCAGACCCTGAGCCACATCTGGATCCCTGACCCTCAGCAACTGAGAGAGACAGTACATGTTTGTTGTTTTACGCTGCTGAGTCGGGTAAGTTTCCATACAGCAAATGGTAACATACAGAACTCAGGAAGCATTACCTGTCGCGGGGGAATATTAAGAACAACACTACCTTGCCTTCACACAGCTCTTACACTTTTCAAAGGATTTTAACATCTGTTCTTCTTTGAGACTCTTTTAAAAAATATATATTTTTAAAATTTATTTCAGAGAGGAAGGGAGAGAGAGAGGGAAACATCAATGATGAAGAGAACCATTGATCGGCTGCCTTCTGCACGTCCCCTATCAGGGACCTAGCCCGCAACCCGGGCATGTGCCCTGGCTGTGAATGGAACCTGGGACCATTAGTCTGCAGGCTGATGCTCTATCCATTGAGCCAAACTGGCCAGGGCTCCCCTGAGCCTCTTGATAGAACGTCAAGGAAATGATAGAGACCACACCCCTGACATCTCTCCACATGCCAGCCAGGGGCCCCTTTGATAAAACCTCACTCCACGGCTCAGGTCCAAACGGGGGCCTCCAAACGTCAGCCAGTAGCTCTTCACAAGACAAGTCACAAAATTTCACCTGATGGGACTGAGGTGCAGGGAGGGCCAGCATCTTAGAGGCCGAGTCGGGACCGCCTCACCCCAATAAAACGCTCCCCTGTCGCCTCACAAAGCCCTCAAGGCACAGGGTTTCTCCTGCTTCCTAACCACAGAGCTGGACAAGACTCCACATGCGGCTGCCCCTTGGCGAGGGCCTTCCGCGGGGGCCGCAGTGCTCACAAGGCCCAGGAGGTGGCAGCAGAGACCAAGCTGCCCAGGTGGCGGCCCAAGCAAAGAGCAGCCACAGACCCTACCCTCTGCCTGGAGCCTTGTCGGGGTGAAGGGTGCACTCACCCAGCCGCCCTGGACAGCCAGGCCCCTCACTCACCAGCCACAGGTGACTGGGGTCGGCGGCCGCAGAGGCCTCTGGCCTGTCCTTTGCTGAGCGCAGGTCTCTGGGTCGGGGGGAGCTGGGGTCAGCCTGGGACTGGACGCTCACAGGGAAGGGGCCTGGAGGAAGAGTTTGGAAGCCACGTCAGAACAACCCAGCAGAATCCTGGTGTGGGAGGACTGCCAGGGGCCAAGGGAGATGCCGGACGGTGCCGGACGGGCAGCAGGAGCCGGTGGGTGGTTTCATGGTGGAGGTGGGAGTCCTCAGGCAGAGGGTCAGAGAGAGAGCATGTCACCCCATCACAGCCCATGCAGTGCAGGGGCCCAAGGACCTCTGAGGGAGTCTGAGCCCATGAATGAGCCAACGCGGAGAGTCCCATGATGGAGCCACGGCAGCCACGGTGCTGGCCACACAGGGCCTTCCTGCTCAGGGCCCCGCCCACTGCATTTCATGCTGGAGGAAGGAGGCGCAGAAGGCAGGCTAGCCCACCAAGGGGTCTGAGTTTCGAGCAGAGTTTGGGGGGATAGTGAGGTGTCACTTGGCCTGGCCTGGACCTCTTCACACCAGAGAGTGAGTCATAACTACCAAAAGGGACCGTCCTGAAAGAGGACCGTCACATGCTACGGTGACCCCGAGGGCAGCGAAGGGGCCTGGCCATGTCTGTCCCGCTGGCATTTCGTGGAGCACAGCCTGTACAAGGGTGGGACTAACCTCATGGCCACAAGGACCGATCTGTCCTCTGTGCTGACCGACAAGGAGGAGGAAGCACCCCGCCCCCCCGTCTGGCTCACTGAGGACACAAGCCCACCGACAGAAACACAGCCAGCAGGACCTATCACTCAGCTCCCCTCTCCATCCATCTGCCCATCCGTCCACCCCTCTATCCATCCATCATCCATCTTCCGACAGTCATCTGTCCATCCGCCCAGCTTTCTTTCTGTGTACCAATAGACTAAGAGTGATTACCTGTAGGTAATGGGTTTGTGGGCATGTTTTTAATTTTCAAAAAGGTTTTGCAATGAATATGGGTTAGTAAGTTGTCAAGTTAAAAAAAGTGGGGTGCGCCTGCCTGAGCTGGTGCAGACAGTGTGGGCCAAGGGACACATACCCACAGGACAGGGCGAGGGTGAGGGAAAGGGGGCGAGAGGCGGCACTTGCCCTGCTCCTGGGTGCTCGGCCGCCAGGTGTGCATGCTGCCCGCGCGGGCCCGGCACGGCTCCAAGCCTCCTGGGGGCTGGGTGGCCGGCTGCAGGCCAGAGGCCACTTCACTCCGCAGCTGGACAAGGTCGTGCTCTGAGAAAGAGCGGTCCCGCTTCAGGGTCACCTCCCCACATGGAGACTCTTCCTCCTGCGGACACACCAGACCCAGCCTGACCCTCACCTTTTGCCCACCAGCACCTCCTGCCCGTCCCTGGACTGAGGCACAGGACACGCGGTACTGCCGGGTCCACGGAAGCCATAGGGCCGTCCTCCAGCCACTGCCCCAGCCTGACCGTCCTCTGGACAGTGGAAGGCAAGTGCCCCCCAAACCAGGCAATTCCCTGCAGCCTCTGGAAGGTCTGGTGTCAGGTGGAGCCCACTGACCTGGCCTCCACCTGGCCTTCCTGGCCCTGAGGCAGGGAGGACGGACAGGAGCCACGCTGGGACACGCTGGCTTTTCACATCAACCAGGGGCTGCTCAGCCTCCGGCCCCAGGATGGCAGCCCTCTTGTGCTACGGGAACGGGGTGGGGGTGCAAGGCCACTGTCCCTGTCACCCCGGAGTCCACCATGCTCGCGCCCAGGGAAGGACACCTGCGTCGGCAGAGGGCACTGCCCGAGGCTCTGAGCAGCGGGCGCCCCACACTGGACGCTGCGCCTGGACTTGCTCAGCCCCTCCTCACTTCCTGCCCCTCCTGATCTCTCTCAGGAGCCTGTGAGTCTGACCTCAGACGTGTTCATCTCCTCCATCTCCGCCAAGGTGGGCGCCTTGAGCAGGACCCGGGGCCGTGGGCGTTGGGCGCAGCTCCCGGCATCCGCGACGGACAGGTTGATGCAGGAAGTGGACTTGACGTCCCCGGAGCAGGCGTTGAGGATACAGGGCAGAGAGCCAAACCCTGGGGGAGCCAAACCCGGGAGGCGGGGGCAGGACAGGATGTCAGGGGGGAAGCGTGCAGGGAGGGGGGAGGAGCGGCAAGGAAGGGGGGTCCCTGGCTCACCCCGGCCACCCCAGCGCTGGGCCCCCACAGGGCGCAGCCTCCGCTCCTGCTTGATCTCCTCCAGGATCTTCTCGTGCAGGGTCCTCTGCTTCTGGGGCAGGGGGCGGAGCCTTCTCTCTGAGACCTGCAGGGGCGTGGGCGCACAGGGGGCAGTTAGGGAGACCCACCAGGAGCCCTGCACAGCGGGGAGCAGACGGTGTCCAGTGAGCTCCTGGGGACGCGTCCATCGAGACCAACCCTCGGCACCTCCCTCCGCACAAATGCCACGCTGTCCGCCAGTCCGGGCAGGGGGCCCAGGGGTGAGGGCACCGAGCTGGCACCTGCTTCAGCGGCGGCCGGGAGCGGATGAAGTCGAGGATGAGCTCGTGGGCGTCCTTCTTTACCCTGGGAGGGATGTCCCCATCGACCTGCGGGGGCGGGCAGCGGCTCAGGGCCTGGTCCTCATGTCCTCCTCCCTGTGGCCGTCAGTGTGGCCCGGGGTCCTGCTCACGGTGCCCACACTGGCACCGCCCCACACTTCCCTGTGCCTTGGGTTCTTTTTGGGAAAACGGGGTCCGTGGCACCACCTCCCAGGGTCGTCACGAGAACCCACACATTTAAAATTCTTGCCCTGACTGGTGTGGCTCAGTGGATAGAGCGTCAGCCTGCGGACTGAAGGGTCCCAGGTTCGATTCCGGTCGAGGGCATGTACCTGGGTTGCGGGCACATCCCCAGTGGGAGGTGTGCAGGAGGCAGCTGATCCATGTTTCTCTCTCATCGGTGTTTCTAACTCTCTATCCCTCTCCCTTCCTCTCTGTAGAAAATCAATAAAATATATATAGGCCGACGCTCTATCCACTGAGCCAAACCGGTTTCGGCCAATAAAATATATTTAAAAAATAAAAATAAAATAAAATTCTTAGGGTGACAGTGGCAGCAGCCACAGGGGATTCCACTGGGCCATCCCGCAGCCTCCGCATCTGCCCCCGGTCACACTAGGAATCAGGGCCACGTCTGCCGGCTCCCACGGGATGCCCAGCGGTGGCCCGCACACAGGTGGGGAGGGGCGGGGAGGGGAGGCGCCCGCAGGCTCACCATGACCTTGCGCAGCTTGTAGTTCCTGGCGCGGATGTCCTGCATCAGCATCTCGAAGGGGGTGAGCTGGAACTCGGTGGGCAGCGGGTTGAACTCCTGCTCCTGCACCTTCTTGAGCTTCACTCCGTGGCGAAGCTCCCGCATGAGCTGGACCCAGAGGCGGGCCTGGGCCCCGAGAAGGTGAGAATGGCCCTGAGCCCCGGCCAGGACTCCCAGGGCCCTCCAGGCACAGGTCCTCGGGGTCCCGGGTCAGGGAGCCGCGTCTTACCCAGTCCGTGTGCCTCAGGTTGTCAAGCTCCGCCAGGGGCTGCTCCGCCTGTGGCTCGTCCTCGCGAAGCTTCTGCAGCATCTGTGGGTCCAAGAGAAGGTGGGGAACGGCAGCTCAGGGTGTGGGCGCCTGCCGGGCCGTCACTGTGGCCTGTCTTTACCACACGGGCTACTATTCCACCAGCAAGACTAGGGCCCAGGCTCGGGCGCAGAAAGGTATCTGGGAGAACTAAGCCAGGACACAAGCTGAGGCGCTGAGAACTAAGCCACCTGGTGCCCCATCGCCATCCCTGGCAGCTTCTCCTTGGTAAGGGCAGGGACAAGAGCCCAGCACCCACAGAGAGCCTCTCTCGCCTGGTCTGCGTGCCCCAGCGAGGCGTGGGGCCCCCGAAGAGGGCACGGAGCCGCTCTCCCGCGTCAGAAGCGTTTTCCCTCAGATCCCAGCTCACAGCCCGTCCCCACGAAGGCCTTTCTCAGCCTCTTCACCTGGGCCACACCCACCCACCTGCTCAGCACACCCATGGCCATGCCTCCGCCTGCGGACCCAGCTACAGTTCTGCATTCATCTGCCTCTTCAATGGTAGTCTGCGCTAGTGACTCCATGAGGCCAGAACCACATTTTCTGTCTTTGTTTTTTTCCTCATGTTGGTATTCCTGTCTCCTTAGCACAGAGTGGCACATGCTAGGCCTTAAATGTTGGTTGAATGAATGAATGGATGGATGGGTATATGGGTGATGAATGATGGATGATGGGCAGGTGGGTGGGTGGATAGATACATGGATGGATGGATGGATGGATGGATGGATGGATGGATGGATGGGTGGATGGGTGGGTGGGTGGGTGGGTGGATGGATGGATGGGTGAGAGGGTGAGTTACTTAGCAAGTCCTGGAAAACAGTCACAGGTATGTATTTCATGGGCTGGGGAAATGCCACCAGCATGTTCAGGGCCATAGGAGGGCATCAGGGATTGCTGGGTAACTACTACACCAAGAATCTGAGAAGAAGCTGCTAGGTTTGCTGCCTCCATTGTCCTGGGTCTTGGCAGCATCTGGGGTGTCTGTTCTCACCAGCTCCCCCACCTGGAGAAGCAACTGCCCTTCAGCACACAGCCCCAACCCCCGCCCCCCCCCACACACACACACACACAACTAAGACAGAACCGGTTTCCCTGGCTTTAGCCCCAAGTCACTTGCCAAACTGCTCTAGAAAAGGCTGCCAGGTCTCTGAGAAGCACAAGGTAGTGATTCTAAAAATAGGCCTGTGTGTGACCTGGTGGTCCCTGTGGGCAAAGGGCACGAGGTGTGTCTCCCATCCTTCCTGGAGCAGCACACTTGTCCCTGAGCAGCCGGTGTCCCCCCCCACCCCCCCGAGAGAACCGCCTTGCACTCCCTCCACCACCAATTCCCTGACGTTCTCATGGGTCAACTGCTTGAAATCTAGAGCTTTTTAAAAGAAAGAGCGTCTGTCCTCTGGGTCAGAAATCAATCCCAGCCACAGAACGATGACTTCTGAGCACCCACTAATTGCAGCGTTAGCAGGACATCTCCAAGATGCAGCGGAGGAGTGGGGAGGGATGGTCTGTGGGAGACCGGCAGGGGCCGAGGAGCCACCCCCCTTGGAGTATTGATGGGCTGCAGACAAGGGCCAAGAGGCTCATCGACTGGCTTGTCCTGAGCTGGGTCCCAGCCCCGCCAGTCAGAACAACCCTGAGAGCCTGCTCGGGCCAGAGGGTCAGGGAAGCTGCCGGGAACGCTTCTTGGTTAGAGGACACGAGAGACAGTGCCCGTGAGGGCTCAGGGTGCGAGCAGGGATCAGTACCGTTGAAAGAATACCTCCTGCACTCGCAGGAGAAGGGAGCACATGCCCCCGACTTCTCCAGGGTCCACGTTCTCCTCTGTGAGGTGCGAACAGGAAGCTGAGCTCCCCACTTCAGTTTCCTCCAAGACCCGGAGAGTTGAGGGGCAGACTGTCAGCTCCTAACTCTGAGACCACCCAGGGGCAGGGCAGCCCTGGGGAGACCACCAGCGGAGGCCCAGCTCAGCCCTGTGCCCTGTGCTCGCTCTGTGACTAGGAGAAGGACACGGCCGCTCCGAGCCTCCAACCGCTCTTGCCTAAAACAGGCGACACCCACACGGGACTTGGTTACCCTCTGCCCCAAGGCTCCAGGCACCCCAGCACCTCTGTGGGTCCTGGGGGCAGGGAGCAGCGGCTGCCTTTAGCACCTCATCTTGAGGAGGAACAGCACCTGCCCAGGTGAGCTGGAGGCAGGAGGTTGATACCTAACTGAGAGGCCTCTCCAAGCCTCCCGTCCCCTCCGTCCCCTCCTGCCTCCTCCTGAGACCCCACCCTTTTGCTCACCACCTTTGCACGGGGTCCCCCACCCTGTCCTTGGCCCCTTCCCCCTCCTGCCTCCGTCCACCCTGTCCCTCCCCACCCGCCTCTCTGCTCACCTCCTTGGCCTCGCGGACCCTGGCCAGGAAGGCCCGCAGCTCCAGCGTCTCCACGAAGAGCGCGCGGCACACGGCCTGGTAGTGGGCCTGCGCGCCCCTGGGGTCGGTCAGGCGCGCGGCGCACAGCCGCATGGCTTGCGCGAAGGTGCGCACGGCGCGGGGGCCGCCCTCCGCCTCCTCCTCCTCCTCCGGGCCCCCGTAGCCCTCGTCCGCCGCGCTGCAGCCTCCGTCCTCGCAGTCGCTGTTGGCCATCAGGTCGATGAGCCGCTCCAGCTGCGGGCTGAGCTCCCGCTCCTCGCTCTCATCCAGACCCCAGTCCAGCGCGCGGTAGATGGCGAAGCCCAGTGACTGCACCATCTGTGGGACAGGGGTCCAGACCATCAGGGGGCAGTAGGGGGGTCGGGGAAGGGCACCACCGGAGAGGGACTGGGGCTGGGCGTGATCACAGGCGGACAGTGCGATGGAAGCAGCCTGTCCTCCACGGGTGCTGTACCATGGGGCGCCAGAACAAGACCCTGGCCCCCAAGTAGCTCAGCCACTGGGAAAACATTGGCCAGTTCTTACAACCGAACATGCATTTACCACGTGATCGGCAACCCGTCTCCCAGATGTTTAACCAAGAGAAGGCAGAACAAGCATCCACAACGCCTCGTCCTGGGATGCCCACAGCGCCCACGCCTGGGTGTCCGACCGTCTCCCCTGGTGGACGGCACACAGTGTGGCCCCTTCTCAGAGTGAAAGCAGAGGCCACTGCGCCCCTCACACCCCACACGCAGAGGGGGCCGGCCCAAATCCCCGCGCGCGCCTGGTTCCCTGATATCAAACTCGAGGCAAGGTAAGTTTCCTCTGTAGCCACAAAAAGCAGGCCGGTGGTTCTGAGCCGGGCTGGGCTGGGGGCTGGAGGGGGACAGGAAGCTCGGGTGATGGAAGAGGTCTGTGTCCTTGTGTGAAACCACATCTGTCAGAACCCGTCAAACTCGAGTGTAAAGTACACCCCCAAAAATTCGATTACAAAAGACAGTGGCATCCTAATGAAGTGCTATTCCTTTCATGTAATATGACAGACACTCTAAGTCTGAGCAAGACCAGCTTATTGATACACGCTGCTGGAATAAACCCCTTAACTCTGCATGATAAAGCCTGACACTTGAACTGATAAGAGATGACCTCATTTAAGTATTTTAAACTGCATGTAAATGTCAATGTGTGTAAATTTTGCCTGAAAAAGAAAAACCTAAGAAATAATCGTATTTGTAACTGGTTATAACTGTCAGAACCCTAGCTGGGATTCACAAAGCTTTCTGGTTTTTTTGTTTGTTTGTTTGTTTTTTGTTTGATTTTAAATATATTTTATTGGTTTTTTACAGAGAGGAAGGGAGAGGGATAGAGAGTTAAAAGCATCGATGAGAGAGAAACATCGATCAGCTGCCCCCTGCACACCCTCTACTGGGAATGTGCCCGCAACCAAGGTACATGCCCTTGACTGGAATCGAACCTGGGACCCTTCAGGCCGCAGGCCAACGCTTTATCCACCGAGCCAAACCAGTTAGGGCAAGCTTTTTGTTTTTTAAAGTGCAATTAGCACATTAAAAATCTGTAAGCTCGGAGAACCAAGATGGCGGCATAGGTTAACGCCGGAGTTTGCTGCTTTGAACAACTATTTCAAAAGTGAAACCAAAAAACGGAAGGGACATCACCCAGAACCACAGGAACGCTGGCTGAGTGGAAGTCCTACAACTAGGAGGAAAGAGAAACGCATACGGACACTCAGAGGAGGCGCAGTGCTGAAGTCAAATTCTGAGGTGCGGAGTGCGCGGAGCGGGCTGGCGGCGGAGGGCGCGGTTGTTGTTTTCAATCGGGAGGGAGTCGCAGACTCTGAGCACCAGATACAGGCGAGTCTTTAGGGACCCAGACTCAAACGGGAGAAGCGGGACTGTCTGGCTTCGGTCAGAGCGAGTGCAGCTTTCTCTCCGAGCTTTGCAGCGGGTGCTGGGACTCAGAGAGGCAGAGCCCCTTGGGACAGGACTGAGAGCCGCCATAACTGCTCTCTCCGGCCCACCCTGTTGATCCTGTGCGACCCGCCCCGCCCAAGCCCTGCACAGAGGCATTTGCCGGATAGCCTCAGGCAAAGGCATTTGCCGGATAGCCTCAGGCAAAGGCTAGATTAGCACCTCCCTAGAGGACAGAAGTTCTCTCACTGCTGACACAGCTGATTCTCATAGCCACTTGGCCTGGAGGTCAAACCCTCCCTGGAATTAGCTACAACAATCAAGATTTATCTATAAGACTGATAACAAAGACCACTAGGGGGTGCACCAAGGAAGCATAACAAAATGCGGAGACAAAGAAACAGGACAAAATTGTCAATGGAAGAAATAGAGTTCAGAACCACACTTTTAAGGTCTCTCAAGAACTGTTTAGAAGCTGCCGATAAACTTAATGAGATCTACACGAAAACTAATAAGACCCTCGATCTTATATTGGGGAACCAACTAGAAATTAAGCACACACAGACTGAAATAACGAATATTATACAGACGCCCGACAGCAGACCAGAGGAGCGCAAGAATCAAGTCAATGATTTGAAATGCGAGGAAGCAAAAAACATCCAACCGGAAAAGCAAAATGAAAAAAGAATCCAAAAATGCGAGGATAGTGTAAGGAGCCTCTGGGACAGCTTCAAGCGTACCAACATCAGAATTATAGGGGTGCCAGAAGATGAGAGAGAGCAAGATATTCAAAACCTATTTGAAGAAATAATGACAGAAAACTTCCCCCACCTGGTGAAAGAAATGGACTTACAGGTCCAAGAAGCTCGGAGAACCCCAAACAAAAGGAATCCAAAGAGGACCACACCAAGACACATCATAATTAAAATGCCAAGAGCAAAAGATAAAGAGAGAATCTTAAAAACAGCAAGAGAAAGAAACTCAGTTACCTACAAGGGAATACCCATACGACTGTCAGCTGATTTCTCAACAGAAACTTTGCAGGCCAGAAGGGAGTGGCAAGAAATATTCAAAGTGATGAACACCAAGAACCTACAACCAAGATTACTTTATCCAGCAAAGCTATCATTCAGAATTGAAGGTCAGATAAAGAGCTTCACAGATAAGGAAAAGCTAAAGGAGTTCATCACCACCAAACCAGGATTATATGAAATGCTGAAAGGTATCCTTTAAGAAGAGGAAGAGGAAGAAAAAGGTAAAGATACAAATTATGAACAACAAATATGCATCTATCAACAAGTGAATCTAAGAATCAAGTGAATAAATAATCTGATGAACAGAATGAACTGTTGATTATAATAGAATCAGGGACATAGAAAGGGAATGGACTGACTATTCTTGGGGGGGAAAGGGGTGTGGGAGATGTGGGAAGAGACTGGACAAAAATCGTGCACCTATGGATGAGGACAGTGGGTGGGGAGTGAGGGCGGAGGGTGGGGCGGGAACTGGGAGGAGGGGAGTTATGGGGGGGAAAAAAAAGGAACAAATGTAATAATCTGAACAATAAAGATTTAATTAAAAAAAAAAAAGATTCTAAAAAAAAAAAAAAAAAAATCTGTAAGCTAAGGTGTGGCTCAGAGGTTGACCTCCTATGAACCAGGAGGTCACGGTTGGATTCCTGGTCGGGGCACATGCCCAGATTGGGGTTGTGGGCTCCATCCCCAGTAGGGGGTGTGCAGGAGGCAGCCAATCAATGATTCTCTTCCACCATTGATGTTTCTATCTATCTATCCCTCTCCTTCCTCTCTCTCTAAAGAAAACCAATTAAAAAAAAAAAAGGACAATAGCTCTGCTTATGCTGGGCACTGTGCTGATCTGGCTGCCACCTAACTTTGCAACAAAGCACCGGTAACCTCCCGTGCCACAGGGCGGGCACAGAGGCACAGAGGCCAGGTCCCTTGCCTGCAGCTAGCAGCTGGCCGAGCTGGACTTGAGACTCTGGTCTGCCCGTGGCCTGGAGGGAGGCTGCGTGGTGGCAGGTGGAGCCTGGCCCTCACCAGGGCACCTTCCACTCCCCGACCATCTGGCCTCAGAGGACCCCCTGGCTCTCCTCTCACTTCCTGCCTTCCCACCCCCCGGCACCCAGGAGCTGAGCAGAGCTGAGCTAAGGAGGGCAGACGGTGAGCGCCAGCATCGAGCAGGGGACGGGTGCGAGAACAGGGCTCTCTGTCCTGCAGACTGGCCTTAGAGAGCACTCTGAACACGGAGGGTGCCTGGGAGGTCAGCCAGGCTCAGGGACTGGTGGAAGGGAAGGCTCCAGCCCAGAGGATCATGGATCGGCCGCCCAGCCAGTCCTGGATGCTGTCTCACCTCTGCTTTAGGCAGGCGGGGTCACAGACCCAGCTTGAGTCACACTCGAGAATCACGAGTCAAAGGGTAGAGCCCAAGGCCTACAGGGTGCTGACACCTGACAGGTAACTGCAGGGCCCTGGCCAGGGGAGCCCCCAGGGCAGTAGGCCAGAGGACCCCCTTGTGCCCCTCAGGATGACTTGGTGGGCAGGAGCCACCATTTATTCATTTATTTTTTTAGAGAGAGAGGAAGGGAGAGGGAGAGAGAGAGAGAAACATCAATGAGAGAGAAACATCATTGAGTGGCTGCCTCCTGCACGCCCCCTACTGGGAACCAACCCTGAAACCCGGCAATGTGCCCGGACTGGGAATCGAATCGGTGACCTCTTGGTTCATGGGTCAACGCTCAACCACTGAGCTACACCGGCTGGGCCAGAAGCCACCGCTCACACCAATTCCCATCAAGTCTTTCCTGGCCCAGAGGTAGGTGCCAGGAATAAACTTCATGTCTGTCCACTCTGGGTCTGACCCTAGTGGTGGCTCTGACCAGGTCTGTCCAATGGGGACCACTCTGCCACAGGGGGCAGGACAGACAGAGGCGAAACAGAAAGGCCCTTACCCCAACACAGCACAGCGCCCCGCCATGGGGCCTCCCCCTCACTGTCCAGGCGGCCTCTGCTAGCACCACGTCACGGAAGGGTTAACTCCATCAGAGCACTCAAATGAGAGCTGCTCCTAAAAGCTTCTCTGTGCCCCATGCACCTGGAAGGCAGGCACTTGCTTTCCCATAAGGAGAAATCTGGGCAGCCAGCCAGAGTTCCAGGACCTCCAGCCCTGCCTGCGGGCGGCGGGCCAGCGGGGGTGGGGGTGGGGGGCAGCCCAGTAATGGAAGGAGCCACGGAGAGAAGGAGCTGACGCTGCAGGCCGGCTCCGGGAGCCGCAGTGAAAATCAGGGCCAACATGACAAGTGTGCCCCTGGCCGCGTTTCCTGGGTGGGTATCAGGTTAACCTGTGGGCCCCACGCACAACCCTCCAGATTAGACACCCCCTAAAGTCCCTTGTAAAAAGCTGCAGAATTGCTTTGCAGGGGCCGGTGTGGACCGGAGGGACAGCCCTGGGGACACAGCTGAGGGCTGAGGGCTGAGGGGCGCCCTGTTCCTGGGCTGCAGATAAGCACCTTATACAGAGCATCATGGGGCGCGAAAGGGCCCGAGAGCCACGCGAAGCAGTGGAGATGAGCCTTGAAAACAGATTGTTGTTTTCCCCCCAAACTCCAGAAAACTATACAGGATGGGGCAAGGTAGGCTTACAGTTGTTCGTGTGGGAAATAATACAACAATTAATAAGTAATAACACAAGGGTAAACTGTGTGTCCTTACAACGGTAAACCCACTTTTGCCCACCTGGTGCGTAGGCAGCACAGAACTCAGAGCAGCCCCAGCGACACTGTTTACGCAGCCAAGGGCGGACCTGCTCACCGACATTACTGAGAGCTGCCAGCAGCTCTGGGATGGTTTTGTTACTGTTTTTAAATTCTCCACAACAGAGGATGTAGCCTCTTTGGGCCTGAGCCACCCCGCCCCCTCCGCTTAGTATAAAGCTGTGTTTAATAGAGGAATGTGTATTTGCATAAAACTGGTTTTTAAAAGGCAGTGGAATGATAAACATCAAATTCAGGACAAATTACCTGGGGGCAGGTCACTGGGGGGCACAGGGAGAAGTCCTACTGCTGAGGTGTGAGTTCTGGGGGGTGTGGGGGCTCCTGGGCATTGCTCATTCAGTTTTCCTCCGTGGCCCCCTGACCCACACCCTGCCAGACACTCTCTGGGCCCCCAAACATCATGCCACCTTCGCTTTCTCAGGAGGTGGAAGGAGAGGGGGGTAGGCTATCATGGCTCCCCCTCCCTTTAGGGCCATCGAGGCTCACTGGGGCCCACACCACCCACGTGGGCTCCCCCCGTCCCCCAAACCTCTGGGGAAAATCTCTTCCTCAGGTCCCTTCAATGAAGCCCTTAGAGAACTGTATCTGTGTCCTGTCCCCCAAATCAATGGTATATGTTTTCTAATTCATACTATACAATGCACGTACGCTTTAATATGTATCAAGTGAACGTAAAAATTGTTCTGAAAGTACCTGGGCTTCCGAACTGGCCGGTGACACCACCATCATTGTGGGCTCTGCAAGAGAGAACAGGCAGTCAGGACAGGCCTCACCCCTCCGGCCCCAGGAACGAGGAACGGGGGCCCAGCCACCTTCCCCTGGGGAACAGCCAGCCCAAACCCTCCGTTCCCACAGCAGGGAGCTCACAGCGGGCAGGGCCATGGCCATTTGGCCATTTGGAAAGACCCTGTAAGACCCAGCCATGAGCTGGATGCCCAGGTGAGGGGCCAGGACAGCAGGGCAGCCCCTGCCCACTCCAGGTGTGGAGCCGAGCCGAACGCCCCCAAATCACAGCAGAGCTCCCTGGCTGCCGAGCTGGGTAAGGGCATTGGCCACCACCCTGGATCTGGGATGGAGGCCCGGGGAGAAGGGGGGCTTGTTTGCCCCAAGCTGTCCCAGCTAGGAAGTGGAGGTGCAGGGGGAGCTGCAGCCGCCCCTCTCCCTCTCCCCGCAGGGCCTCCCAGGAGACCGGCTGGATGAGACCGGACCCAATGCTCCCACAGCCTTCCCTGAACTCGGCAGGTAGAGCTGCATTAGACGGAGGTCAGCTGCCTGACATTCCTTCTGGAATGAGGGGGATGTAAACACACCAACCGTGAAGCTGTCTGCTAAGTGAACCTGCTAACTACGCAAATATTTTCAAGATGCCGTCAAGCGCCAGGAAGATCGCCAAGATAAAGGGACTCCGTGTCGGACAGATTCAGTAAAATAACAGAAAACATCCACCCAGCACCAGCGGAGCTGAACCAGTGAGAGCCAGCGGCCCTGTGGCTGTGCTGGGTTCCAGTCAAAGTCTGCAGCTGGGATGGGGTGGAGGCCGAGGGAGAAATCAGACTCAGAACAAAGGTGCCCCCTGACCAAGAAGGGGGTGCAGCCAGCCTTCAGGGCTCCTCACTGACTGAGCCTGTCTCCGATTTTTAAAGAGAGTGGGTGGGAGGGGGGAGAGACAGAGAGAAACAACAATGTGAGAGAGACACATTGATTTGTTGCCTCCTGCACATGCCCTGACCAGGGCAGGGGGTCAAGCCTGCAACTATGTATATGCCCTTGACTGGGTTCAAACCTGGGACCCTTCAGTCCACAGGCCGATGCTCTATCCACGGAGCCACACTGGCTAGGGCTCTGGTGGAAATAATTTTAATGCTTACATCCATGGCTGAAATAATCCATGTGTTAACCAAAGTAAATGCTCAGGAATCTAACTGTGAACTTGGGGAGACTTCGGGTTGGGATGAGCAAGCTGCCCCTCGGTGAGGTTTGGGGCAATGGAGGCCGTGCCCAGCTCTCTACACAGAGCCCCTGGCTACCCAACGGACACATGATTTGTTACGGCTCCAGCGGCATCGCCACCTGACGGAGGTTGGTGCCATGACTCCTCCTCACAGATGAGGAAACTGAGGCTCAGGTAGGTGAAGAAATGTACCCAAGACCACAGAACTAATCAGTGGCTGGGCTGGGACCCCCACACCGCACCCTGCCAGACCCCAAAGTGTAGAGACCTCACCCACCCAGAATACGCAGGCGTAACTACCAGCCAGGGCTTCTCGGTCCCTGAGGGAAGCGCGCCCTCGCCAAGACCGACTCGAAAGGTAAGGCTCTCCAGTTTCCTCTGTATGAAGTCACAGATGAGGAGGAATCGAGAAGCCACGAGTTCTCTTTGAAGTGATCCCCGGCCGTAGTAGGAAGAGATGAAAGGTGTCATTTGACGAAGAGTCTGTGGGGACTGCAGCCTGGAGTTCCCTGGAGCAGCTTCAAGAAGAAGTGCTTCACCTGCCGCCAGGTGGGTGGCGGGAGGAGGCTACCTGGCAGCCACGGCCCCTGCAGCCTGGGGTGTGTGTGTGGAGGGGGAGGCGGGCGGGCAGGGGCGTAAGAAGCATTGTTCAGGCCGGATCCCTACCCACCTCTGCCACCTGTGGTCTGACCTGGGGTCTTGCCTCTCTGACCTCCTCTCCTCACCTGCAGATGGAGATGACACCTGCCCCGCTAACTCAAAGAACCAGCGAGGGAAGGAGGGCAGACACTTCCTGGATCGGACGGCCTGCAAGGATGTGGAGGTTGGGACCAGCGTGATACCCTGTCCCAGCAACGGCAAGGGGCCTCCTACCTCCGGGGACTTCCGCCCAGGACGGGTAGTCTTGGGGTCAGGTCAGGGAATGGCGTGGAGGAGACCCCACCCATCTGGGGGGAGGCTGGCTATGCCTGGGCACCCCCAGGCTAGACCCCAGGGGCCTTAAATACTGACAGTTACCGAAGACGACACAGCAGAGGGGACTCCCAGCCCAGAAGGCTCCTGCCTTTCACATCGCAGGCCTGGAGCAGCCGCGTGGCCCTGGGACAGACCGAGGCCGTGCTGGCTGTGGGACTGGCCCCCACTCCGCGCTGGTGGGAGATGACAAACACCCCAAAGACACACACCTCCCAGAACCGCGCCTGCTGGCCTCCTGGCTAGCGTGGAAGGCACGCCCAGGTAGCATGCCGCCGCCGACCACCCACCCTAACAACCACACCCGCCAGGGTACCCTGGACAGCCACCAAAGAGAGCGAGGTGTCCGTTGTAACGAGACAGGCCGAGCCCCCTTTTAAGGGAAGTAGCGGAGGGAACCCCGTGTTTGGGGGGGGGGTGCTGGGCCTTCCGCTGCGAGGAGGCTCGGACTGCGTTCCCTTCACACTCTCTGAACTTGGAGCATGTGACACGCTGGGCTCAAGAAACGAATTCGTGTGCGAATCTCGGCACTCAGAGCGGGGTCTGCGGGAGAGCAGAGCGCGGAGCCAGACAACCTGTGTGGCTGAGCAGCCGCCTCCTGGGCCTGCTCTTAGAAAGCAGAGCTCCGCCCGTCCAGGTCAGTGTGAGACGGAACAGAAACTCCCTGGGCCTGGCATCGTCCGCCCACACAGGCTTGCTCCTCATCAGGAGACAGACTCTAAGCTTCAGTGAAGGAGACCGAGGCCCCGCACGCTCCCGAGGAAGGAGCTGGCGAGGGCGGGGAGGGAAGACGCCTGCTCGAAACCACGGAAGTCGTGTGTTTGTTTAGCAAACAGAGAGCTCTCTGGGCCAAAGGCTCTGTGTGTGTGGTGTGGCCCGTGTTCCCCACTTCACTTCCACCAGTGCCTCAGGGTGGGTGAGGTCAACGTGCTTCGCCAGGAACTCAGTCACCCACAGGTTTCACCCCCCACCCCCAGAGCAGGATCCAGGACCCCCAGGAGCCAAGTCAGTTCAGTGGAGACGGAGTTGGGAGATGTGTGCTGGCAGCGCCCTAAGCAATACACGCTCAGTCTTGCATCTTTTTTTTTTTTTTTTTAAATCCTCACCCGAGGATTTTACTGTTGATTTCAGAGAGAGAGAGAGGGAGTGAGGGAGAGACACATCGACTGGTTGCCTCCTGCACATGCCCCAACCAGGCCGGGGATTGAACCTGCATCCCAGGTACGTGCCCTGGGTGCCCGGAGTGGGAATGCAACCTGTGACCCTTTGGTACTCGGGTCGATGCTCTAATCACTGAGCAACACCAGCCACAGCTGTCTCTGCATCTTCACAAAGTTCTGGGGCCTCCGCTCCTACAGACCCTCCGCTCCCAAGACCTGCCAGCGTCTCTCAGGGAGAGCCCAGGGAGACCCGCCGATGGTCACACCGACAGGCAGCAGCCAGAAGCGATGCCTGACATTCCACTTGGCTAGGGACGGCTCACGTGAGCTTCTCCTTTAGTCCTCACTGTTGCCCCACTGTGCAGCCCAGAGAGGGTGAGACGTGCCCAAGGTCACCTGGCTGATTCACCCCCCACCCCCAGCTGCTGGCCTCGCTTCCCAGACCCTGACGTGTCCCCCTTGCTGACAGTCATCCTGGTGCTGGAGGTGTCCCAGCAATGGCAGGGGGACCCCCTTCTCAAGGTGAGACGCAGGGGACCCCTTCTCAAGGTGAGGCCCAGGGGACCCCTTCTCAAGGGGCGGCCCCGGGGACTGTGCACAGACGGGCAGTCCCACAGTGGGCCCTGGGCCCCACGGCATCAGCATGGGGGGAACGTGTCAGAAATGTGTATTCTCAGGCCACTCCAGACTGGGTGGAACGGACACTTCAGGGTGGCCCGTGATCTGTGTGCCTGCATTTAGCACGTCCACCAGCGTGAAAACCGCCCCCCGAAAGCGTCGGAACTATAATTCCTGGACCCAGTGCTGCCGTTGTTGCTGCTGGAGGAAGTGCCCCTCCCACCGGCTGGCTTTTCCGCTCCGTGGTGGGCAGGACACTGTCGCAGCCTGTCCGTGCCCCCTCCCAGGCCCTGTGCACACAGCCTGTGACACTGCAGGGGCTGGGGCAGCAGCAGAAGTGAGGTTGCTAACCATGGGACCTTAAGGCAGAGCATCTGGACTTCTCACCTCTGGCGGTAAGAGAATGAACCTGTGTTGTTTCAAGGAGTAAATATGTGTAGTTTGTTACCGCAGCCAGAGGGAACTCTCACACCCTATCCCACCGTCTCCCGCTGTCCAGTCCCTGGGGAGAGGCCACAATGCCAATGCCCCCCAGTGGGGACAGCAGTGCCCACGCTGGATGGATGGCGGTGCAGACGGAGCTGGAGACAGTGAGGGGCGCTTCCCCACACGCCTGGCTCCCCGCAGGCTGATTTACGGATTGCTGTTCACCGCCTCCAGCCAGCCTTCCTGGAGGCCCAACTCCCTCTGAGGCGTCTAACAGGATCAGAACGAAACCCCAGTGTCTTCCTGCGGGTGATACTCACCAGCGTATTTGCTTAAATGCCTACATCCCTCAACCAGACCAACCAGTGCTACACAGCTGCCTCTGTGGGGCCACCATGCCCGGGTCGGGGAGAGTGGGAGGACCAGGGCCCTGAGGGTGGCAGAGGGGCTGGAGCCAAATCTCAGGGTGCACAGGGACCCCAAGGGCCCCTCCTCAGGAGTCGAAGCCTCTTCTAGGAGCACAGGGCAGGGTTTGCACGTGGGGGTGGGCCGGGGGCCCGGCTGAGGCGGCCTCGCAGGCTCAGCGAGGTCTCCTGGGGTCGTCGGTGCACAGGCAGTGTTACCCATGTCTCCCAGAGATCCCAGCTGGCCAGGGACTGCCTTCCTGTGAGGTCATGCTTGCTCAGAGGTGACACTACACCGGGAATGCCATCTGCAAATACACCCAGCTCGGTCACACCCAGACCGGCGCCCTTCCCAGAGCTGCACCCTCCCACACACACAGCGGCCAGCCGGGCCCTCACCTGGCTAGCTGCTCATGCAGCACCTTCAGCCTCCACGCCCATCTCTGAGGGGGAGCGGGTGTCCTCTGCATGAAGAACGTTTTACATCATCAAAAGTGTGCACATGAGCATGCATGTGTGCGTGTGTCTGTCTCTCCCCGTGTGTGTGAGAATGTGTCTCTGTGTGCATATCTTTGTATTGGTGCGTGCACATTTGTGTTCATGTATGTGTCTGTCTGTGTATGCGTGTGTGTGCGAATGTGTCTGTGTGTGCGATGTTTGTATTGGCGTGTGCACATTTGTGTGTGTTCATGCATGTGGCTGTGTCTCTCTGTGTGTGCATGTCTGTGTGTCTGTCTCCGTGTCTGTGTGTGCATGTGTCAGTGTGTATCTGTGACTGTGTGTGTGTCTGTCTCTGTGTGCATGTGCACATATGGTGCGTATCTGTGTGTGCGTGTGTCCATATGAGCTTCCTGAGTCCAGGGTGGATGCAGACTCCCTACTGATGCTCCCTCCACAGTCCTTCCCTCCCAGGCATATTCCACCATCACCCCAGTTTATGGAGGAGGAGTGGGGGTACCGGTGAGACGCCGAGCCCTGGCTGGAGGTAAAGGGTGGCAAGAGAACCCCAGCCCCATGGAGCTCATGACACAGGGATATCATATCCAGACTGAGTTTCTGGGTTTGGAAGCCTCGTCCACACAGCACGGGTTGTACGGGGAGCTGCCTGCAGCTTTACCCTGGAGACTGCAGAGCTTGAGGGTCAGCGCCTCAGGTCCACAGGCAGAGAGGAAGGAGTAGGAGGGGCCTGGAGGGACAGGTGCGACCTGGCAGACAGGTCACATGAGAAAAGGCAGGTGTGACCTGGTGGACAGGTCATGTGAAGCACTCAAGTGCTGAGGAGAGAGGCCCAGAAAAAGTTTTAGCATCAAAACTGACAAGAAAAAATATCAGAAAAGTAGGGCAGTGTGCAAATTAGCGGGGGAAAAATGGAGAAGGTGTGGGGAGGGGAAAGAGAGGAGGGGATGGGCAACCAGCTGTGGAGAGCCCAGGGCCTGGAGAGAAGTACGTTTCACTGGCAGATACAGACCATGAAGGTGGGGTCTCACATCACAGTGACAGCCAAGCCCTGCACCAGGTGGACAAGTGCCACTGCAAGCATCCCAGGGCCACCTGATCTCCGACCGCTGCTGTGGTTAAGAAGCGAGCTTTGCCTGGGGCATGGCTCAGCACAGCACTGCACAGGAAGCTTCCTGCCTCCATTAAAAAATAAAAATAAAAAAGGAAGCCTTTCCCATCAGGAGGCTCCATAACGGCCTCTTAAAATAACTCCACATGTCACCTTGCTTTCCTTTTCCCACTTTTAAAAAAAGGGGCTTCTAAGCAGTTACGAAGACGTCTTCAGACTAAAGATTAGGAAGGGGATTGTCCCGGCTCCCCATGCAGCCGAGGGGAGAAGGGTCCCATGGGCAAGTGAAGACACTATTAGTTATTCCCCCAGGGTGGCTGAGTTTTGTGGTTGATTTCTTGAAAATTATTGTAAACATTTACTTAACCTGAGGACCTTCTCCTGATTGCTGTTTACAGCGAGGAATAACCACGCGGCTCCCGGGGCCACTCCCTTATCATCACTCAGGCCCCGGAGGCCAGCGGGCAGTTGGTCTAAAGTTCCAGCTGATTCACGAGAGGTCAACAGGACAGAAAGTTAGATGATCCGTTTTCCTTAATCTTGAAAAGGCAGCCTGTCACTAACCGACTCCACCTTTATGAGGCATGTTTATGATCAGAAACCAAAGATCGTATGGACTGGAAAATGAAATTGGGCTCCTCGATGGCATGGGCTGGTACCTCCCCATAGAGGTCAACCTAGGGTGGCCACTCCTGAGCTTTGAACCCCAGCCCAGATTTCCAGTTGACCTGTGAGCATGGAGACAGCGGGACATGCTATTGGGTCTGCAATGACCAGGAAGAAGGGGCTGGAGAGATGGACAGTCCCTGACCACTCCCTGGAGGCCTGCCCTCTTGGTACACTTTGGAGAGTACCAATAAGAAACCCAGTGTGACTCTCACCGTTAGAGGGATGCAGGGTGCATCTCCGTTCTAACCAGCTGCTGCGATTTTGGGCAAACTATTTACTACTCTGTGCCTCAGTTTCCCCATCATTACAATCAGAGGGTCAGGACCAGCAGTCCTGTCCTGTGGTGCCAGGAGCCAGACCCTGAGTTATATTGTCTGGGGGGGGGGGGGGGCGCGGGGGCGGGGATGGTGTTTTAATAAGGAAACTAGAGCTGCAGGAGAAACGATCTTTCTGAATAGGTAACCCCAGGGCTCTGCAGGCGAGGAGGCTGTGGTGCACGGGGCTCTTAGCCCAAGCCTTTTTTTTTTTTTTAATGTGTTTTTATTGATTTCAGAGAGGAAGGGAGAGAGAGAAACATCAATGATGAGAGAGAATCATTGATCGGCTGCCTCCTGCACACCCCCTACTGGGAATCGAGCCTGCAACCAGGGCATATGCCCTGACCGTGACCTCCAGGTTCATGGGTGGATGCTCAACCACTGAGCAACACTGGCCGGGCCTAGCCCAACCTCTGAGGACAGTGGACTGAGTGCTAAACCCCAGCCCGGCCGCTTTCGGTGTGACCGTGAGTGGGCCTGTGCCTCAGCTCCCTGACAGGAAAATGGGAATGACAACGCTTACAATGTTCACCTGGCAAATTTCACCTGACTCGGTGCTTTCTGTGCAGAATAAAGCAGCGCACAAGTGTCCCACAGCAGAGGGGGGCGGAAGCAGGCCACAGGGACCAGGAGAAATAGAGCCATCGTTCCGGGCAGGGTTCAGCAGACCCTCCCTGTTACAAGCAGCTGCCTCTTCCCTCTAGCTTTGCCCTGGCCCTTCCCAGTCCTCGATGGCGGCTGCCCTGCCTGTAAGGATCTCTGCAAACCCACAGCTCTCGGGCTGGAGAGGGCCCAGCCCCCTCCAGCACACACAGTGGCCTTTGTGCTTCCCGCAGGGTATCAGCTTCGGGTAATAGCATCATATACTCCATACCGGTATTCTGGTTCCCCAGGGAAGAAAACAATTTTTTTTTCCTTAAAGAGGCAAAAAGTCATCCAAATTCATCATTCTAAATAGACTTCAAATACCTTTCAGGGGCTTAACTGTTGGTTCTTATTGATGATTAAGAGCAGAAAAACTACACAAGTTGTCTCCCAAGTTGTACACATGCGCCCTGCTCTCTAATGAACCCAGGAAATGGGTGGGAATCCAGGGAGGCACGGTCCCTCCTCCTCTCAGCCTCCAACCAACGAAAAAGACCCCAGGAGGACTTTAGTTCCTTTCCGGCCCAAGGCCCAGGGTGGATGCCACACCAGGAACCACCGGAAGGAAGAGACCACAGCCTGAGCCAAGGCCCTGGCCCAGGTGGGGAAACTCAGCCCCATGCAAGGTGCTCAGCCATCCAGCTCCTCTCCTCCGAGGCAAACACGCCCAACCGCACAAAGCACCCGGCACTGAGTTAGGAGAGGGGGTCCAGGTTGGGGGAAGGGTCCAGGAAAGGCAGGGGGTGCCCTAGACTGGGGGAGGGAGGCTTGCAGGTAGAGAGAGGGAAGCATGGGGAGGCGCAGGGGACTTCCATGCGCAGAGAGAAGGCGAAGGGCCCCCTATCCAGCAGAGAAGGGTCCAAAGGGGCGCCGGGTCCAGAAGAGGGTGGGGACAGGGAGCTCGGACCTAGCAGAGGAGGAGGGAGGGAGAGAGGAGGGGTCGCCGCCGCAGCCCCAGGAGGAGCCTGCCCGCCTGCCCAGCTCCGCGGCGCTCCCCACCCTCCGCGCTGCTGGGCCCGGCCACACCCCCGCCAGCCTCACCCGCGTCGCCGGGCTCCGGCCTCGCGCCGACCGAGCCGTCCCTGCGCAGGAGGATGTCCGCCGTGTCCCGGATGCGCCGCCGGCCGCCCGGCGCGCCCCGCAGCCCGCGGCAGCCCTGGAAGCACACGGCCCACGCCTGCTCCTCGTTGATGGGCTGCTCGTACGCCTTCAGCACCTCCTCCAGGGACAGCTCCCACGGCTCGGGCCGCCCGCCGCCCGCCGCCCGCTCCGCGGCCGCCGTGTCCGCGCTGGAGCTGCCGGCCCGGGCCATGGCCGCCCCATCATCGCCGCCTGCGCGCCCAGCCGGTTTCCATAACAGCCGCGCCGGGGCAGCCGACGCACCCGCCGAGCGCGGGGGGCGGGTCCCGCGCCTCCTGCCGCTGCTTTGTCATCCCCGGCGGCCCCGCCCCGGGCGCGCGGCGCAGGTGAGGGCAGAGGAAGAGGCGCGGGGCGGGAGGGGCCTGGGGAGGGAGCGGGGCGGGGAGTCGGGAGTGGGGGGGGCCGGTAGTAGGGGGCGCGGGGCCGGCCCAGGGGAGGCGCGCACCCAGACGCTGTTCTTCCCGCCCGGAGCTCCCGGGAAAGCCAGACGGCGGGCACCCACGCGCGGCTCTCACTCGCGTACTTGCCCGGCATCCAGCCCCAAACACACTGCAGTGATTGCGGGGCCTGGGCGCGTTTACGCTGGAATGCGGGGGAGCCGGGAGGACCGTGAATCATCCTGCCAACACACACACACACACACACACACACACACACACACACACACACACACTCATACACACTCTCACACACTCATACACCGCGCGCGCTTGTGGCGGGCCTGCTGGCAAGGTGACCTCAGGAGGTTACCTTAGCGTGGTGAGGGCGAGGGAGACGGCCCAGTCTGCGATAAATGCTCCACTGTCTCCAGGAAAAATAGTCTCAGGTCCCCGGTGGGTGAGCTGCACGCCCTCAAACCGAGACTGTGCCTTCATTCCCTGCCAGCTCACTCACCGCGTGGGAAGAGTGGCACCCAGGCAGCTTTATCCTGGCCAATCCGAGACCTCTGCGGCCAGAGCTGTTTTGTATTTTGTTAATCCTCACCTGAGGATATTCTCCCCCGCACTCCCCCATTGATTCTTAGAGAGAGTGGAAGGGGGGGAGGGATGGGGAAGAGAAACATCGATGTGAGAGACATGTCAATTGGTTGCCTCATGCACGCACCCGAGGGGGCTGGGGATTGAACCTGCAACCCAGGTACGTGAACTTGGCCAGGAATCGAACCCTTGACCCTTCGGTGCATGGGCAGATGCTCTAACCATTGGGAAACCAGCCAGGGCTGCAGCCATAGTTGTACACGGTCAGAGTAACAGCCAAATGCAACTGGAGAATAAATGGCAATAAGGCAGTGAGTCCCAGCCGGGATTCCCTGGGGAGCACACAACATGCAGATTCCTGGAGATTTCTCTCCGAATCGGGGGGAAAGTTTGGGTTCTGAAGTTCCCTGGTTGTTCCGAACAGTCACAGCAGTGCCGTGATTTCATCTCATTTGAAGGAGACTTGGGGTGGGGGGTGGGCTGTTGCCTGGGGCCCTGCTGTCAAATAATGCCATCTGGAGTTTCAATCTTAAAATGAAAAGGAGTTTGATAAAGACAGCCCGTGCCCAAAGTTTCTACATCCAGCAGCTGGTTAACTTTCAGTTCTAAGCGCATGCTGCCAAAATAACCGTGTTAGCACTCGGGAGACGGGCAGGTGGGACCTATGCTACCTCCTGAAAAAGGGTGCAAAGAACCTGGGACTCAGGTAAAGCTTCCTGCCTAATCTCTCCCCCCCACCCCTCTCTCTCTCTCTCTCTCTCTCTCTCTCTCACACACACACACACACACACACACACACACACACACTTGTCAATAGAGGGAAGGAAGAAGTTTCAAGGTCTGCCTTAGGATGGCAACAGTAAGGACCCCTCAGTGCTGCTCGGTGGTTTAAGGAAAGTCCCCCCTGACACCTGTCACACAATGCCAGGTGTGTGTGACCTGGGGCACTGGCCTCCCTGCACTGGGAGCTCATTCCTGATGGGCCCGCTCCACAGGTGGTTTCTGCTTTCGACTCCTTGGGAGTCAAGACTTCCATCTGCATCACCTCTGGTGGAGGGGGCACTCCCGGCCCCACGGCAGGCAGGCCGGGCCACCCTCCCCCCTGGGTGTCTGGAGCACCTTGGACGAGGCACCTGCCACACTGAGTGACTGGACAGAGAAGGTGATTGGAAGCTGGTTGGGTCATAGCAAGGAGTACCTCCCCTTTGGCCCTGGGTTTCGGCACCACACAAAGTGCCTTCCCTGTTCCTCTAAGGCAGAGGTTCTCAACCTTGGCTGCACATTAGAATCACCTGGGAATCTTTTTAAAATCCTGATTTCTGGGCCTCATCCTCCGGAAATTCTGTTTCTGTGTTACTCATGTTGTGGCCCCACCCCATAACAAAGAGAGAATTTCTGGAGGATGAGGCCCAGAAATCAGGATTTTAAAAAGATTCCCAGGTGATTCTAATGTGCAGCCAAGGTTGAGAACCACTGCTCTAAGGGCCTCCTATTTCCCTGGCCACATGGTTTTAGGATCTCATTTGATGAGCAGGGGCTTCATTAAAGACCTGGTGACAAGTCACACCTGGCTGACCCAGAGGCCCTTGAGGTCACCTGTGTAAGGGGTGCAGTACCCTTTCTGATCTGGCATTGATCATTTTTTAGGGATCCCTGTGCATGTTGCAAGACATCAGCTGGTGAGGTTTAGAACACTGGGGTTTTAATAAAAGGTTTTAAAAATTAGTTTTTACTTATCTCTTGGTATCTGAAGGTTCGTCCTCCTGGTTGTGATCAAAAGGAGGAAGCAGAAGCATCAGTCAGCTCCCTAGATGCGCCTGGCAACCCTATATTTCCCTCCTAGGTCACTTACCCACACATCTCCCCCAGAAAGTACCACAGGAGACCGAGAAGTAGTCTGAAGGAGAGAGGGAAGCCGGCATGGCCTAAGGGTGGGGCGGTGAGAGGGATTCCAACCTGGCACACTGGACTCCACTGGAAGAGAAAACCGGTCCGATTGGCCCATGTCTCTGGCCACTAGACATACCCAGGTTCTGGCTGGCTGGTGGGAGCTTTGGGCACAGTGATAAGTTGCTCCCACTAGTCACAAAGTCAAGATAATCCTTTCCGCCTGGCTGGGTCCCAAGCACTGCCCACATTTGTGATTGTTCAGACTGAGGGCTCTGCCATGAGGAACTTGTGTGTGTAAGCTGGCAGTTGTCTGGGCTGCACACCAAGGGGAGTGCCGATGCCAGCTTCTTACCCAGGAGCACGGCATAGGCTCCTGGTAGGGAGGGAAATGGGTTTATTCCTGTCGAAAATGGCACTAGGGTTAAAACATGGGGCTAGTTGCCCACGAAGTATGATCAGAATTAGGGATATGTTAGTTCTTCCATAACTTGAACATGCCCCTTGGATTTTAGAAATAAACAGTGTATTTCCGGCTGTGACTGAGAAGCAGGGTAGAATTGATCGAGGTCAATCATTAACTCAGCTTCGACAGCTTTGGAGCAAGGTCGTTTCTACAGTTACGGGATGCCCTGCAGCCTAAAAATGCGTTCTCCATACTCCATTTCCCGTCCATGAGGAACTCCCAGGGGCCGGACATGACCCTCACAGTGGGCTGTGCCTGCGGACAGAAGAGAAACGTTTAGTGCTTGAAATTGGAGTCACTTTTATCAAGTTATCACATTAGCAGACACAGTCCCCAAATATTCACCTGATGGTGTAGGATGTCCAGTCACACATACTTGCTGAGCCCTGGGCATTGATGTCCTATGCCTGGGAAAGACCAGTGAAAACCCAACCCAACCCCCCCATTCTGAGGGAGGAACAGCACACGGAGTACCTTCCCGAGGGCTGGGGGAGAGCTACAGGTGCTCCATGTGAAGGAACCCACTGGTGGTTTTTCCCATGCTCTGTGTTTGGTGGCTCCTGGATGCCAAAAGGATCAATCGGGCTGGATCCCAGGTGCGTTGTGGACCAGCAGTTACAGGATTCTAGGAGGGGAATGCAGGGCTCCAGCGTGCAAGGTGGCACAGTGAGGGCACTGTGTGTATTGAGACAAAGGTCAGAGTGAGTCAGTACATGGGCAATTGGGTTTAAGATCAAAGACAATTTGAGCCCGTGGACTCCCCTAGATGCAGGCAGACAGCTTCAGCTGTGGAGAGTGGGGTGCCAAGGTTCTCTCTCATCCCCTTGCTGATTCCACTTCAGATCAAAAAAACAGGTCGGCTTCCCCCAAGGGATCCAAGCAGAGTGAGTGGCCAGGCCCCTGTTGCCATGGCTCAGAGGCCCCTGAATGCCCTCTTTGTCTGGCTCCTTACAGCCAGGCATGGTTCAGGGGTCCGGGAGGAAAAGCTGAAATGTGAGAGGCTGAGCTTTTGTGCTTTAGGTTTATTTTGGGATAATGATAAAGGACATGAATCCCAAGGGATGCTAATAAAGCCAGGCCGTGTTCGATGTCTGAATGGGAGCCCAGAACAGCTCCCAGGGAACGTTTCCAGGCGGGTGGAAGAGAAGGTGAGGAGGGAGAGGAGACACAGAGCACCGGACAGGACGGGACACAGGTCCCAGAGCTCGGCCAGGATGACGAGGGGAACCCCCAGACGACCACCACAGACAGGGCGTCCTGTGTGGGCACGAGTGGGAGAGGGGGGCTGCTCGCCCTGGAGTTCCTGATGGGGAGGGAGTGGAGAAAATACGGAGGATACGGTGAAGACATTGGAGGTCATTTACAAAGTCCGAATGTCTGTTTTGAACAGGGAGTGCAGGGTGGCTAAAATGAGTGGTACACTTTCAAGTGTGCAGCCCTACGGCCTCATAGCCTGCAGTCATGCCTGTTCCCATCACAGCCGACATCTCTGTGAAGTTATAGAAGTCACTACCAATCTGTGTTGGCTGATTTGATGTGGTTTGATGTGTGCACACTGGCCCCAGACGCAGTCCCTGTCACTGGTCTTTTGTGGTCTACTTCTTACAAACACACAGGTCCCCTTTGTACACTGAGGGCAGAATGCTCTCCACCCTGTCCTGTGCTCTGGGGTGGGAAGCTTCCATTTGGGGGGACACGTCCAACCCCAAGGGGTGACCCATCTCAGCTCTGTGGCACTTGGGACCCTCCTGGACCTTGACCTGTGTATCTTCATCTGGCCGGTCACCTCTATCGTTTAAAAAATTGGTAAACGTGTTTCCTTGAATTCTGTGAGGTGAGTCACTCTAGCAAAATAATTGAATCCGAGGAAGGGGTCGTGGGACTCCCCAATTTGTTGCCAAATCAGGCAGAAGTTGTGGGTAACCTGGGGACACAAGATTTAGAATTGGCCCTGACCGGTTTGGCTCAGTGGATAGAGCATCGGCCTGCAGACTCAAGGGTCCCAGGTTCGATTCCAGTCAAGGGCATGTACCTTGGTTTCGGGCACATCCCCAGTGGAGAGTGTGCAGGAGGCAGCTGATCGATGTTTCTAACTCTCTTATCCCTCTCCCTTCCTCTCTGTAAAAAATCAATAAAATATATATATTTTTAAAAAAGACTTAGAATTGGCCTCTGAAGTGGGGGCCGTCCTATAGGACTGAGCCCTTAACCAGTGGGATCTGTCTCCGTGTAGACAGTGTTAGAACTGAGTTAAATGGTAGGGCACCCGGCTGGTGTCAGAATTGCTTGTTAAGGGGAAAACCTCCACATATTTGGTGACCACAAGTGGCAGGAGTGAAGTGTTCTGTGTGAAAGTTACGGAGACACGGAAGAAAGACCCACACAAGCGGGAAGAACTGGGGGCTTTCCTACTCAGGACACTGGGCTGGCTTCTGATTCACCTTCAGAAGGGCCAGAGGCCTCGGCCCTTCAACACGCTCTCACCTGTCTTTTCACGTGTGCATAGAACTTACTGGTAAAAATCTGTCGAAACAAATTAAAGAGCCTTTTCCATTTGAGGTGATGAGAAAACCTGTGTCACTACCTGATGGGCCGTCTAGTTTGTTCTGGGCCCGAGTGAGCCAGCCCGCCCAGTGGTGGCTCATCAATGAGGCCCTTGGCCCTTGGTCCAGGGCTGGCTCCCCAGTCCCAGGTGAGGCGTGAATTGGGCTTGGAGGCCTCAACCCTTCTACCCCTAAGCTGCCCTCACTTTAACTTAGAAAATGTTGTGGATGAGATGGTCACAAGAGGCTTGGGGTGGGGTGGGGAGAGTTTATTACATTCATGAGTCTTAGAGCCAATGGGGCAGCACCAGGGTGGCCAGGAGGCAGAGGACAGGAACGAGGGGAAGGTTTAGGTCATTGCCTTTTGGAGTTTCCACGGGAATGGCAAGGCTGGGCAGGGTGAACAGTCAGGATTAGCTAGTTTGAATAATTTCGGGGTCTTTGGGATGTAGCAGCGGTTCCAAGATGCCTGGCACCTGGCCCCGCGATAGGAGGACTGTTGCCTCCTGGGTCTGGGGCCAAGTGGAGCAGGTCTGGCTCTGGACCGGTCAGTTTGCAGATCACAGGCATGCCCACCCGCCCGGCCCTTTGCTGCCTCGAAGAATTGGCGGTCTCTCCCCAGCCAGAAAGGCCTTTTAAGATGTCAAAACATCATACTACAGTATCCAGAAAATAAAACATAAGCATATAAAAATATTAAATGCAAAGCCTGTATTCATGCAGCTAGGAACACGGACGAACTTCAGCTTTGCACAACGTCAACGGGAAAGGCACCAGCCGCCAGACTGCAGTGGGGCTCCGCGCCTGGGGAGGGCGCCCTTCTCTGGAGTCTGACCTGTGCTTGCGGACAGAGGGCGCTGTGCTGTCCACTCCGGAGCCGGGCACGTGTGGCCACTGAAATGTAAAGTCAAGCGACATCAAGCATTTAGTTCCTTGGTGTCACTGGCCGTCTCACTACCGTCTTGGGCGGAGGGACACCAACCACGTCCGTCATTGCAGGTCGTACCCGGCGGCGCTCCGCGGGCTGATTTCTCCATGGTCCGCAGGACGCCGCGCGCGGCTTTTGGGATTTGTGTTTGTCAGGCTGTGTCTTTATGGCCGGCTGTGCGTCCTGTTTGCAGGAACAATGCATTAGGGATGCCGCGGTTTCCTCGTAGGTGATGCCCTGCTCACCGCCAACGCCACGCCCAGCTCCGGCCACCAAGATGGCCGCCACACGAGGCCCCGCCTAAGTGGAGTGTGGCCTGGCAGCCGCCAGCCAATGGTCAGCCATCCAATGGGACGACAGCGCGGGCCGTCAGCCAATGGGAAGGCAGCGCTGGCCGCCAGCCAATGGGGGGGCAGCGCGGGCCTCCAGCCAATGGGAAGGCAGCGCAGGCCTCCAGCCAATGGGAAGGCAGCGCGGGCCGGACGTCTGGAGCTGCTGCGGGCTGCCGGTGCTCACCATGTCGGGTTCCCGCGCGCTGGCCGCCGCCTCAAACCCCGGGTCCGGGGGCCGCAGGAGGACGTGGGCCGAGCTGCTGGGTAAGTGGGTGTGGGGCCGCCCCCCTTCCCGCCCGAGCCTCCGCCGGCCCGACCCGGGGAGGTCAGGGGCCTGCGCGCAGGAGTGGCCTTCGGTCCTCTCCGGTCTGACCGCTGCCCTCTCCGGCCCCTCTGCGTCCTGTCCCCGGGTCGCCGTGGTGGGACAGGCGGCTGTGGGAGGGGGGTACGGGCCCAGGAGCGCCCGTGACCGTGGCCCTTGTTGTCGGTGGGACCCGGGCCTGAGCGGGGTCCCTGACCGGCTCTCCCGTTGTCCGAACCGGGTCCCGCAGCGGGCAGGACCCGGAGGCAGAAGCCCGGCCCTGAGCGCGGCCCGCAGGTGCTGGCGGCCGCCGTGCAGCTGCTGAGGCGCCATGTGGACCTGAGCCAGCTGCTGCTGGAGGTGAGGAGGCCCTCGGTGCTGACGGGGGAGGAGAAGACGGGGGGCGTTTACCTTCTCGGAGGTGAGCTTAGCGATCATGGGGGAGCTTCGCTTCTGCAGACAAAGCCCCGCGCGCAGGGCAGCAGGCGGGCGCTCCGGGACGGGGGTGGCCTGCGCCCGCTGCCAGGCCCTGTGCTGGGTTCCAGGTGGAAGGCCCGGCGCCCGCAGAGCCGCCTCGGAGCCGAGGGACGGACGGGTGGATGGACCGCGGCAGCCCGGGCGCGCTGGTCGGTGAGTCACAGCCCCCTCCGCGGCCCGGCGCCCCGGGAGGCCCCCCGCTGTGTGTTCCCCGGAAGCGGAGGTCCAGACCCACCTCGCCGGGTCGAGTGTTCGTGCCCTGTGTGGGGCGAGTTCTGCGGCTGTTACTTAAAAACGGGGCCTGGGCCCTGGCCGGTTGGCTCAGTGGATAGCGCGTCGGCCTGCGGACTGGAGGGTCAGGGTTCCAGTCCCGACCAGGGCACAGCCGGGGGTGCGGGCTCCATCCCCAGCGCCGAGCGCGCAGGAGGCAGCAGGTCCGTGATTCCCTCTCATCATGGATGCTCCTATCTCTCCCTCTCCCTTCCTCTCTGAAATCAACAAAAATATATTTTAAAAAACCCCCAAACAAACGAACAAAAAAGCAGGGTGTGCCTCACCACGGGCAGAAGCTGGAGGAAGCGCCAGTCCCTGGGAAAGGGGGACAGTGGTGCCCGTTCATGGAGCCATGGGGATTTGCCGGTGGGAAGCCAGGGTTGTTAACTGATGGATTTGTTTTAGATTTCCATTGAAATGACCTGAAACAGCAAGCTCAGTGACGCTTATTGCTTTTCGCTGTCCTGTCGTGTTTGAATTTCACAAGTTACGCATCATCGTTCCAGGGAGCGGAACTCGGCTGCACAGTTTTCTTGTATGGACTTTAGACCAAGGAATGAGAACTTATACAAGAAGCTCTTAGCTTTGACCACAGAAATATAGAGACCCTTAACTCACGAACTTTTTTAGTTTTTTTCCTGCTAAAGATAGTGACTACTACACTGAAACTAATAAATTAGCTATGAAAGTCAAGTCACTTAGAAAACAACGTACTTGTAGGCACCATGTGTTTGCAGACCGCCTGGCCTCTCTCACTGTATTGAGTGCAGACCAGAGGCTGGTGGCTGCCTGGACACCCCGCACCCAGGTTCCCCTTGGCAGCAGCCCCAGGACGGAGCACACCTGAACCGGGGCTGCCCACAGGTGTGAGGCGCAGCCTTGGGAAAGCAGACCCGCTTGCCACCGGACGTCACTGTACCGTTGGCGAGAGCCCATCTGTCTTTGACGTTGAAGTCATTAGAAAAGAGCCTGCTGTGGTTCTCAGTTTATTGTGCTCCTTTGGAAACGTTGATAAAATTCTTAACAGAATGTCTCTGCCAAAACACGAGCATGTATATGCAGCTGCAGGCTCCAGGGGCTGCTCTGCTTGTCCGTGAGCTGCTTCAGTCATGAAATTATCTTCACTCGATACCTTGTGTTTTCCCTGAGATCTGTTCTGACCTTCAAAAGGCTAATTTCTGGGCTGCTGCAGCTTAAAAGAAGGTGTTTTAATCTCTTAAGTCTCCTGTTTTAGATGCTGTAGTGTTTTCTTCCACGTTTTGTGTTTTCTTAAGGCTCTGCTTTGCGGGATCAAGCCTCTCGGCTGGGGGTTCCAGTGGCAGTGCTGTCCAGCCACACGGTGGCCTCCAGCTTTGTGCAGATCTGTGAGGCGCACGCGGAGCCCTCTCGTGGGGTGCTGCTAGACCCAGAGCAAAGAGTAAGGCACGGCACGATGTGGTAACTGTGCTGCTCTTATTTTTTAAGCTATTGGGGAAATGGGATGTTTCTTTAATATTGCTTCAGGTATTTGCCCATTTTTTAAAAAAGGTTTAACCTCTCTTTTCAGAAGAAACTGTCTTCCTTGTTAGAGATCACTGGGCATTTACTGGCACACAGTATGTTCTCCCGTCTCACCTTCTGTCAAGAATTGTGGAAAGTACAGGTAAACCTGAGACTGTAATCCTGACTCCAGGGTTTTTCCAAGCAGTGTCCTGTTGTCTGGGGGGAGCCCACAGGACCCCTACGCTGCTTTTGGAATCTCACCAAGCATCTCAGTTGCAGAGAGTAGGGGAAAGTGTTCAGTAAATGCCGCTGGATGGGAAGGAGGTACCCGCAAACACTGTGCAACTGTTCACGGAGTACAGAGAAGAGGGGCGACTGTATCTGGATGGTTGGCGAAGGCTTCCAAGGAGGGCTGGGAGGTGCAGGAAGTGTAGGAGTGTGGTTTCTGGGAGACTGATGTGATTGGAGCAGGGTGACTGAGGGATGGTGTGTGTCCGTGCTGCAGGAGGGAGGGCCTCACTGGGAGAGGACAGAAGAGAGAGGGGTCCAGATCACAAAGGGCTGTGCTATGTCCAAGAGTGAACTTTATCCTCAAGGCTGTGAGGAGCCACGAAGGATTCTAAAAAGATATTGGCATGTTCCTTTATATTTTGGAATCTTGGGTAGGCCACAGTGGAGAAAGGTCTAGAAGTGGGTCAAGCTAGAGACAGGGCAGGGTCCTATCTGAGCCTGCAGGATGAGTGGTGAGGACGGGCAGGAGGAGGGGAAAGATGGTAGTGGGCGTGTCTGAGGCTTGGTGAGTGTTAAAACTAGTGGATAAAATAGTTTAGGCTATGCTGTTATTCCACTTGGATTTTAAATAGAGTGTGGTGGTTAAGAGCACAGACTGAACATTCTGTATGAAAATGCATCCTGAAGGACTCACAATGCTGTTATTTTTTTCAGGATTCTTTGTTGTTGGAAGCTGTGTGGCAGCTTCAAATACAAAACATTGTGAGCCTCCAGGAGCTACTGGAAAGGTAGTGATAATATAATGTTACCTTAAGACTACGTGATTTACATTGTAACCTAGTCTTGTATGTCTCATGTATCAGAGCCAAAAATTGCCTGGAGAAACTGTTACAGCTGACCTTTGAACAACATGGGTTTGAACTGCGCAGGCCTACTGACACATGATTTTTCCCCAGTACAAGCAGTTGGCCCTCTGTATTCATGGGTTTTGCATCTTCAGATTCAACCAACTGAGAGGTTTAAAACCAGTAATTTTGGTCTGTAGTTGGGAGTCTGCTGGCGCAAAGGGTTAGCTATATGTGTTGTTCTGCCTTTTTACAGACTGGACTTGAGCATCTGCAGATTTTGGTGTTGATGGGGGTCCTGGAACCAGTCCCCTGCACATACTGAGGGGTGACGACTATATTAAACTTGGGGGATCAAGTTATATACAGATTTTTGACCCCTGTTTTGTTCAGGGGTCAACTGTAACTTATGATTTAAAGAGAACTTTTTATTTTAATTGAAGTCTTATCGTGCACAGGCTTGGTAATGTTTTCATTGCAGAAGATATATTATGTGATAAAATATTTTAAAAACTAAAAAGATGTTCAGGTAAACATGGTTAATATATATGCGTGCAAGTGCTTTTATTTCCTCCTGAAATCCCACCAAGTCTCAGAACAGGGATTTTGTAAAAAGGTGCAACCCATGGAGATGGGAGGGTGTGGGAGCGGGCATACTAGTAGCAGAACAGAGTTTGGAAGCAGGAAGCAGATGGAGCAGTGGGAGACGACTGAGCACACTTGAGATGGGCTTGTGCAAACCAGCGGTGTGGAAAGAAGTGGGGACCAGTCCCGTGTCTTCTTTCTCCCCAGAAGACTCAGGATTGGTGGCCCCAGTGCCTCTGGATCTAGGGGAGAGGAAGAGAGACAGTGATTGAAAGCAGGTGCCAGAAGCACTGGGAAGCTCAGGTGGCAGCTTCCTGCTCTAGGCAGCCAGGCAGTTGCTCCTCCCCTAGCCGAGCAGGAGGCTGGGGGTCTGCATGTTTGTTCTCTGCTCAAGAAAAACGGCATCTTGTTTGGGGGATTGCCAAGCAGAGGTGAAAATGCCCTATTAAAACACTGGTGGTGGCACATGTGGGCCACATGTGTATTTTTTTAAAATATATTTTTATTGCCGAAACCGGTTTGGCTCAGTGGATAGAGCGTCAGCCTGCGGACTGAAAGGTCCCAGGTTCGATTCCGGTCAAGGGCCTGTACCTGGGTTGCTGGCACATCCCCAGTAGGAGATGTGCAGGAAGCAGCTGATCGATGTTTCTCTCTCATCGATATTTCTAACTCTCTCTATCTCTCTCCCTTCCTCTCTGTAAAAAATCAATAAAATATATATAAAATATATATATATATATTTTTTATTGATTTCAGAGAGGAAGGGAGAGTGGAGAGATAGAAACATCAATGATGAGAGAATCATAGATCGGCTGCCTCCTGCACGCCCCCTACTGGGGATCGAGCTCACAACCTGGGCATGTGCCCTTGGCCATAATCAAACCCGGGACCCTTTGGTCTGCATGCTGACGTTCTATCCACTAAGCCAAACCAGCTAGGGCCACATCTGGATTTTTAAGTTGGATCTTTTTGTTGTTAATTCTCACCTAAGGATATTTTTCCATTGGTTTTTACAGAGAGTCGAATGGAGGGGGGAGAGACAGAGAGAGAGAGAAACAGTGATTTAAGTTGGAACTTTATACCAAAAACATTGTTGATGAATCAAAGAAGGAAAAAAAAGAAATTATAAAAGGACTGGAGGGAATCCTGGAAGGATGTTTTTGTAATCTTGAAGTGGGGAAGGCCTGACTGCTCTAATTAAAAGTGGACAAAGGATTTCAGTTGCCAGTTCCCCATAGAAGCTATACAGGTGGCCAAGCACATAAACATTGTTGTCAGGGAGATGACATGTGACAGGTGGGCAGGTGAGGGCTCTCCTGTCAGGGCTTTGCAGACCACACGGTTCTCACACAGATTGTGCTGCATGGCCGATCCCTTGGTGACAACCTACAGCCTGTAATTGCTGCTGTCTGTTTTATTTGTATGATTATCTTATTACTGAACTTCCTTCCCCCCTTCCCAACAATAGTAAGCTATTCCAAATAAGTATTAGTAAACTACTTGAAGATTATTATTATTTTTTTTAATATATTTTATTGATTTTTTACAGAGAGGAAGGGAGAGAGATAGAGAGTCAGAAACATCAATGAGAGAGAAACATCGACCAGCTGCCTCCTGCACATCTCCCACTGGAGATGTGCCCGCAACCCAGGTACATGCCCTTGACCGGAATCGAACCTGGGACCCTTGAGTCCGCAGGCTGACGCTCTATCCACTGAGCCAAACCGGTTTCGGCAAGATTATTATTTTTGATGTTAGTAGCAGGTGTCCCTAACTTCTTGGTACAGAAGGCTCAGGTGGTTGCTAGCTTATTCTCAGTGGCCTAAGCTGCTGAGTAAAATGAGTGAGAAGAAAATGGCCTGGTGGCTGTGGAGCAGGGGTTCAGGTATGCTGTCTGCTTGTCCCCAGCCACTCGGACATGCAGGCGGTGGTGGCGTGGCTCTTCAGGAACCTGCGCTGCCTGTGTGAGCAGACAGAAGACACCTGTCAGCACGTCGACACCACCAGGGCTATGCTCTCTGGTAAGTTCATCACAGGCAGGTTCTTGGGGTGGGGGAATTCCTTTAGGTCAGTTTTCTGCTGTGAAGATCTGTGGGATGCAGAAAAGGCCCTTACACCCACGGTGTGGAAATCTAGCATCAAGTCATCTTGGGCCATACCTGTTGCATTTAACTTGAATTGTGTGGCAATTTTGGTAAGTCAGCCTGTTGACCCATGATGTTATGGGGCCTGTAGCTAGTGTGTTAAGTTAAATATTTGTGGATTATGACCTGCTGAATGAGGAGGGACAAGCCCTCACGAGGGGTTGGCAGGGAATCTCCCTCAGCATCCCAGTTGGAGGAGGGCTGTGCTAATTGAGGCTCGGTTTCACCCCCACAGAGAACGTGTTGTAGGAAACAACAGGGTAGGAGCACCGATTACAAGGTGGTTAGGGATGGGGCCACTAACTTTTTGTGGGCTTAATTATAATTTATTTTAAAATGCGCAGGAAAGGCCAAGGGGGAACTTGGGGTGGGAATCCTTATCTAAGTCCAAACGGGCATGAGCTGGTCACCCATGTTTTCCTGGGCATCTCTCCCTTGGAGTGGGCCCTCTCCTGCTGCTCTGGGAGCCAGTAATCTCCGAGGAGTGAAATCTACACACATGATTTCCTACAACTCTCTATGATTCCTGAATCCTTAATCTGGCTCCAGACAGTTTAAGTTTAAATTGAAGATTAGGTAGAAAATCTTTCATTTTAGCCCTCTCGACTCTAACCTTTCCAGAAGATTTGAGTCCCCTTCCTGCCTCATTCTCCAGAATGTAATGCTTCTGGGGTCTTCTGTAAAGGTTCTTGTGTTGGTGTAAGGGATGGGCTGAAAGTCCCCAAGAAACCCTTAGAAGCTACTTTAAGATAAAATCCCTTATAAACTCGATTCATTATAAGTACAGTTGACCCTTGAATAACATGGAGGTTAGGTGCACCAATGCCTCACCCATCCGGAAATCTGAAAACTTAGGTTGGCCCTGTGCATATGTGGGTTCCCAGGCTCGGATTTGATCTGAGGTAGGTTGACTGGATGCTGACTGTATGTTTATTGAAAAAAATTGTGGATAAGTGAACCAGCACAGTGCAAACCTGTGTTGCTCAAGGGTCAGCTGTGTTTTCCTTTTGAACCAAATGGCAAGGAGACGAGTCTAGTTCGGTCAGAGCTTTAGCTTGGGTCTGGTGAATACTGTGTGTGGCGTCTGGTGGGTAGTGACCTGCAGGGCTCCCAGGGCCAGGAGCAAGTGTGTCCTCACAGCTACCTGAGGGTCTGCCCTCCTAGCCCCTGAGGAGGGTGATCTTGTGTGACTCCTGGCCTCCTGGCTGCTCGGGGACTGCAGTGTATGTAAATACTTTGCTTTTGTGGTTTTCAGATTTTGTGCAAATGTTTGTTTTGAGGGGATTTCAGAAAATCTCAGGTCCGAGAAGAAATGTGGAGGCTGAACAGATGCCCCAGGTAGGAGGAAAAACAAAGGTGAAGCATTATCGGATTGTTGAATAAGCCCCCCTACACCTCCACCCACCATGGGCTCCTTCCTTGGACAGCCCTGGACCAGTGGCTGACCTTGCTGTGCTCATGAGTTGCCCCCATACTGTCCCTCCCTCATCCAGTAGGTGTGGGAAGTGGGAACAGGTTGTCATTTCCCCGTGTCTTCTGGTTCCCAAAGTGCTCGGGGGCAAAGGTCTTCATGGCCCGGAATGCAGCCTGTGCTTTCAGAGGAGGGGAGGGGCCACTCTCCCGGCTCCAGTCCAGACAGTGTCAGCAGGACTTTGCACGGACAGCACCTGGGTGGTACAGACGTGGGAATCGGGGCCGGGCCCAGCGGCATGTGACCAGGGCCTGGGCATTCTGGGGCATCACAACAGATACTTCCAGAAAGTCTGCCTTTCACTCTTCTAGTTTCCTCGGTGTTGGGATGATACGTGGACCTAAGAGAAAATCTTAGCAGTGTTCCTCTTTGAAAAGTTAGTTTTGTATTTGACTCCAGAGTGACAACTACCTTTCTTGTGTGGTTCACGGATGTGACTGAGTCACGGTAACTCCGTTTGTGTTCACAGATTGCTGTGGCCGTGTTGCAGAGAATGCTGCTCTGTGAGTGCACTGCTCTGTGCCCCAGACTGTAAAGGACTCAGTTTGTTTACCAGGAATTTTCTCAGTTTCTGCCTTTCGGTTTCAGATATTTTACCTGTTTGTATATATCTCCCTGTGGAGACCTTGTACCAGAAAATCCCTTTTTTGGTTGTACTTTGGTATAAACTTAGCCTTCACTTTTTCTCCTGGCTCAGCTCCTCCAGAGCTGTTGAATGATTATGTGTAAGGGTGAATTTGGGGACGTTTCATTGTCTACTGTACATATTCTGATTGGTTTTAAAGGCTTCACTGAGGCATTTGGAACTCTAAAGGCCTTGTGCCCTCTGGGGGTTTAGGTGGCCTGGGAGGTCTGCAACTTGGCAGTGAGGGGCTCTTACCAAGGATGAAATGCCTGCCTTGTCTAGAAACACTTAGTCGGGTTGTTTTTAATGGACTGTGATGATGTGCTGTCTGTTTTCTGCTCCCATGTTCTGGCATCAGTCGCACTTGAAACCTTGGCCGCTGGCGTGCAGGAGGAGTCCTCAGCGCACAAGGCCGTGAGGTGCTGGTACGTTCCTGGGGGACTCTGGGGGCGGTGCTCACTAGGTTAGAGGCCCCAGGTATTTTAGACACTAAATACCAACAGGTGACTCCATCGTGTCAGTGTCAGGAGAGATGACAGCTGGGAAGCACTGAAACCCCCTGGTGCGCCTGCTTTCTCTGAGATGAGGCAGGAGGCTAGGCACCCCCTCTCTGGGCCCCTCATTCCTCCAGGCCCAGACTCCTGCTGGTTGTGGTGCACCCCTCTTCCCACCAGAGTGACCGGCTCACTGTCGTGCTCTTTCCCTCGTGTGGCCCTCTCGGCCCCCCGCAGGGCTTTCTGGGGCACACAGCTGGCTCCAGCTCCCGCCGAGCCTACAGTAAGCCTGGCTTTGTCGTGCTGGCTTTCTCTCTCTGTGGCGGGAGCTGCACGTAGACATGCTGGCTTGGACATGGGGTGTCTGCATTCACTTCAGAGTCACATGGGCGAGGCTGACCTTGGAAGTTGGCTCTCTCCTGGGAAACCCAGAGAATTTCTCAGCATCGCTCTACGCTAATGCTTTTGCTCTGGTGCTCCACAAATATTCCATGGTCCTCAACTGTGCTGTATAATTCAGTGCTTTATTTAAACAGTGAAAACACTGTTTTGTTCTCTAAATTTTATGCAATTTTGTAGTATGCCTAGATTGCTCAAACTTATGTCCCAGGAATCAAATAATGATCGTCAGTGTGTTTGCTTCTTTTTAAATTAGTTGCCAATACTTACAGTAAAATCAGATATCAGATATTCCCTAACAGTCTGGGTGGCACACTGGGGCCCCTGTGTCCTCCCTCTGCCCGGTGCCCTCGTATTCATGACCCTGGGCAGCACATGTAACTGCTGAACTGCTGGGACACTTGGTTTTCTCTCATGAGGAATCAGTGGGGCTGACCCTGGCGCACGCCCCACTTCAACCCTGGTCACCCTTCATCCCTCCTGCCCTGTCAGTGGTGTCTTGCTCCCTCTGAGGGATGGCTGTTTCTTTCCCTCCTCCTTCCACAGGTCACTGCTGGTTTTAGGGACAGTTGCTGAGTTTGAGCCACCTACATGTGCCAGTCTCTGCGCAAGGCTTGGCACAACCCCGCTGTCTGATTCCCACCTCAGACAGGGATACCGAGGCTTTGTAACCCTGGCAGTTTGCTGGGCCCTAGTCCTCCATCGGGCCCAGGCCCCTGATTTCTGGGCCTTCATCACACACTCCCCATCCTCCACCCCCGGTTCTGTAGGCCCAGCCCTTGCTGATTTCTGTCTGACCTCCTCCCTCTCCTTGGCTTGGCAGAGGTCTTTGTTGCCTGCTTGTGGTTTTCTCTCTCCTTGAAACTATACTTCCCTGGGTTCCATTTTAAGCCAGTGGCATGGTGGCCTGGCAGAGAGAATTTCAAGGTCACAGAAAGGGCAAGCCTGTGAGCCCCTGAGCTGGGAGTGGAGGCCTCAGCGTCCAGGTCCGCTTTGCTTGACAGTATGGTGTCTTTTTATTTTTTTTATTCAAAATGTGTTTATTGGGATGGTTTCCCACTCATCTTGATTTGGGGTGCTTTTAGTGCTGCTTCCTTCTGAAGGAGCATCCTTCTGTAAGCCTTGCTGTTCCTCCTGTTGGCTGAAAGAGGACAGTGGAGCCACCAACACACAAAACCACCGTTTGTGCCTGGCTGAAGAGGGTGGTGATTGCATAGCCTGCTGGGCATGTTGCATCCATGAAGTAGGAGCTGGGGCTCTGCACCAGGTGCTTCTCGTGCCTCCTCTTCTCTTCTGGAGAGGCTGGAGGGGATCCTTGACGAGAGGCATATTGTTGTGGGAGGTTGTCACTGCTGGAAAGCGCGGGCATCTCTCTTCTTGAGATCCTCTTTCTGCTCCATTTGCAGGTTCAGTGGATTCAGTGGACACACATTCCGCAGTATAATTTCGACAGATTCTCCAAAGAGGTTTTCCAGGCACACGCTGACTCAGATACTCACTCACCAGCCGGTGCTGAAAGGTGGGTTCCAGACCCATTTGTTTGGGGACCGTTGCCTCCCTGGACAGGAGCCTGGGCCCCTGTTAATGCTTCAGACACTTGAGATCATGAAGAACGTTTTATCATTAACCATCCTTTCATTTGAAAATAACATTCTCATTAAGAAAATTTACAATTAAAGAAGCATGGAAAGAAAAACTCATCCTTCTCGTCACCAAAGTAGAAGTAGCTTTAACACAAAATCTCGTTTTTTTTCTAAATAGATTTTTGAAGATGCAGTCATACTTTTAAATTTCAAGGTTTTTTCCCCATATGTCATTAACTTAAGTATTTTTTTATGTAGTTCCATGGTTTTCTTAAGTGTTTAATATTCATGTCACCTTTTCCTGATGAGTGTGCTTTGGCTGCTGTCACTACCAGTGACAAGCGTTCACTCTTAGTGATGTGGCCGAATGCACACCCTGCCCTCTGAGCCAGCTCTGTGCTTCGGTGCCTCCCCAGGAGGGTCCGCAGGTGGGATACGGTCGCTCCTGGCAGAGGCTGCTGTCCTGCCCCCGAGGACCTGTGCCAGCCCTTCTCATTTCCACAGCATCCTCATTGATCCCGTGTTGACAGTTAAAGTTTAAAAGCATCCAGACTCAAGTGCAAATGATGGATTAGGAAACAGCAAATATGATATAGGATCACCAGCAGGTATCTGGGCCAAGGAGAGACATTTTATAACCTAGAAATGGTTAACAAGCAGGGAAATGGTGATCTTCACTAATTGAAAAAATGCAAATTAAAACAAGGTAGTTCTTTGACATTGCGGCTTTAAAACCCAGCTTTCTGATGATTGCTGACGTGATGTTTTTGTCTGTTCTTCCTCCTGGTGAAGTCTCTGATGCCGTTCAAATGCAAAGGGACTGGAGCTTCGCCAGGACCCACCCTCTGCTCACCGGCCTGTACCGCAGGGTGAGTCACAGGGCAGGACGAGGGCCATAGAGATGTCCCACGGAGCTCTGGAGTTCCAGCCAGTACTGACCACTGCAGCGAGGAGAGACACAGAAGTGTCCCCTTTCAGCCCTGAGTTGTGCCTACAGGAAGGGGGGGGGGGGTCCACCTCCTGCCCTCGGTGTTCTGCTCTGACAGCCCAGGCATTTTGTTTCAGCTCTTCGTGCTCCTGAGTCCTGAGGAGCTGCTGGGCCACTTACAAGAAGTTCTGGAGACGCATGAGGTGAACTGGCAGCACGTGCTGTCCTGTGTGTCCACAATGGTGATCTGCTTCCCTGGAGCCCAGCGGCTGGTGACCGGTGCGCTTCGGGGGCGTTCTGGGTGTGCGAGTGCGTGTGTCTGTGTGCAATATGCGCAGTATCGTTGGAAAATAGGAGGATCATGGTGTCCATCTCAGCGAGGATGCCCTGAAGGTGCCCTGCATCCTGTGCATCCTGTGCACTGTGCCCTCTCGGGCTCTGCCTGCTGCTCGTCAGCCTTCCGTCGTTGCTGTTTGGGTTCCTCTTGTCAGTTTCCAGTCCCTTGACATTGGCATTGGGCATGCGAGTCGTAGGGGAGCACTCCCTCCCCAGCAGAGCGCACGCGTTTTATTTCTGCGTTCCTCTCGCCTAGGCTGGGCGACCTGCTGGCTGGCCCGTGCGTTTGAGAGTTTCGACCCGGACTGCATGGTCACTGCGTTCCTGCTTGTGCGTCAGGCTGCGCTGGAGGGCCCCGTGCTCCCATCTTACGCAGACTGGTTCCAGGTGTGTTACCTTTGCTGACCTGCTGGTGCTCCCAGTAGGTAGTTGGCAGGTCCCCCAACTTGCCGAGGAGCGTCCTTGTTAGGCAGTAAATTGTGCCTCTGAAGTTCACAAGACACCATGGTTATGTTTCAGCCTACGTTAGCCAACGCTTCACCATGACATCCAGGATTGTATGAACCAGCTGGCTCTGTGGTTTCTCTTTCCAGTAGCAGTTTTCTGTTTTTGAGGCGCTGCATTGACAGGTCCCCGCGTGGACAGTAGGGCACGTGCTGTCCGTGCCTCACACCCACCTCCCTCCAGGCCTCCTTTGGGAGCTCGAGGGGCCACCACTGCGGCAGCAAGAAGGCACTGGTCTTCCTCTTCAAGTTCCTGTCTGACCTCGTGCCCTTTGAGGCCCCCCGGTACCTGCAGGTGAGAAGCCGGCTGCCGGCGCCTTTGCTCACGTCCTCCTCAGTCCAAGGGTGGTCTTCCTCAGCAGGTGCCGGTTAAACACTGCAAACCCAACAGCTAGGTGTAGGCATGCCCTCAGTGAAAGCGTTGGTGATGGTGAAAGGCCAGAAACCACCCGCTGGCCGGTGGCCATGCAGGGAGCTGTCCCAGGTCTTCCTTGGAGCAGCTCAGAGAGCTGAGATGGGGAGAACTGGAGTGTTGCACGACCCATGTTTTATATTCAAGAACGATACGTTTTTATGTTGGAGGAGAAGAACCTGGAAGGACATACCCCAAACTGCCAGGGGTCGTTACCTCTGGGCGTGGGAAACCATAGTTTTTATAACAGGTCTGTATCAATCTCATGATTAAAGTGTTTATTTCTGTAAGCCTTTTATTTAATTAGATAACTATACCCAGCATTTGTTTTGGGAGGTTGGGCACCTAGAAACTCTCACATTTCATAGAATCCAGGTGAGAGAATAGATAGAGGAATAGATTAAGCCGTGTACCCATCACAGGGTGAAGCCCAGAGCATTGCTCATGCCTCCAGGGCCTCCCCTGCCTGTCTGAATGCTTGACCCCTGGCTTTTGAGGTGGAAAGGTGCCTGGTGATTAGAAGCTTGAACACCGGCAGCGGCGGGGGTGCCTTCCATCTGAGGAGAGGTGTGCAGAGAGCCCGGGTCCTCCCGCAGGACTCTGGCCGCCCACTTCTGAAGGCGCACCTTCGGGAGCACGTGGAAACCCTCACCAGGATTCCATTCCATTCCGTCCGTTTCTCCCCCAGCTTCTGCCCTCGTGGGCTTTGGCTAATTCTCTGACTTTCCCGTCCCGAACGTCAGGAACAGCTGGCAAGCTGATGTCCTGTTGTGTCGTCTGCTGCAGGTGCATATTCTCCACCCGCCCCTGGTCCCCAGCAAGTACCGCTCCCTCCTCACAGACTACATCTCGCTGGCCAAGACGCGGCTGGCCGACCTGAAGGCAAGTCCTGGCCTCCCCTCTTCCCTCCTCCCCTCGACCTCCAGCTGCCCACACCTATCTGGTCCTCAGCGTTCTCGCTCCTGTCTTCTCTGCAGGTTTCTGTGGAGAACATGGGGCTCTATGAGGATTTGTCTACAGCCAGGGACGTCACAGAGGTAACTCACCTTGGTGCTGCTGCCTCGGGGTGTTCCCCCCGCCCCCCGTCCCTCCCGTCCCTCCCGTCCTCCCCCCTGCTCACCAAGCACACTCTTGTTTCCTGTGATGGAGGTGAGCCTTTGAGCCTTTTCTGTCTGGGACCTGGGGTGCCTGGTGCAGGTGGACCGTGACGGTTGCCCCAAGTGCTTGTTCTGTCACGTCTCTCTGTTGAGAACAGAAGCAGGAGAGTCACTGTGTGTGGAAAGGTTGTCTTTTAGGAGATCGCCGTCCACGTGGGCTGAGTGGACAAAGTATCTGTGAAACTGCAGGGAGGTGTCATGTTTTTCTAGGAATTACAGACAAAGAGGTTAACTGCATGTATGTAAAACACATGTCAGGTGTCCATGTGGTATGCTTATCTTTTTTAAGACCATTTTACTTAAAAGTTGTGAGTTGCCGGAGAACTGTTACAGATGCTGTTAAAGTGAATATTATGAAATACTTAATTCCTTTTTCTGTTTATGATTTACTGCTGTCCTTTAAGAAAAGTATCAAACTTAATCTCTGCTCCTTCTCACCTGAAAACCTTCAGTTCAGTGGTTCTCAACCTTCTGGCCCTTTAAATACAGTTCCTCATGTTGTGACCCAACCATAAAATTATTTTCGTGGCTACTTCATAACTGTAATGTTGCTGCTGTTATGAATCGTCATGTAAATATCTGACATGCAGGATGGTCTTAGGCGACCCTTGTGAAAGGGTCGTTCGACCGCCAAAGGGGTCACGACCCACAGGTTGAGGACCGCTGGTTTAGTTGGAGCCCTTGACTGTCCTATGGGGGCAGCAGAGAGGAGAGGTAGAAAGGAGACGGGAGGGTGGCAGTGGCTTCCCACAGGGGCCCGGTGTTCTTACCGGCTGCTCATTGGTCTGACTTGCTGAGGGCAGAGAGAAAGCCACTATGCCTTTTTGTGGTTCTGAATTCCCAGTGTGCCACACATCGACTCCGCGTATTTTAGCTCAAATGACAAGCCTTCTCTTAAGTCTCCTGTTCTTTCCCTTCCTCCCTCCACGGAGTCAGCCCCACAGCCAGGCATCCCAGGATGTGGAGAAGGCTCTCCAGGTGTTTGAACACACAGGGAAAATTCCCATTGCCGTCATGGAGGCCAGGTAGGGTCATGCTGGGGTTGTCCCTCATCTGTTCTCAGAGCCATGAGCAGCAGGGAGGGCGTGTTTGTGGGGAGACCCAGGAGTCAATGTAAATGTCCCAGCGATGGTCTTGCAGCTGGCGGGTGCGGGGTCCTTGACGTGACATGCGCTTTCTTTAGAAAAGCACAGGGCACCCCCAAAATAGCCAACAGGTGGGACTGAGTGGAACCCACACTGTTCAGAGGGACGATGGTTTTTATTAATACTTCATTGGTGACCAGTGTGAAGCTAGTATAGGGAGTCAAATACCAAAATTGTGTTGAATTTTATGTGATTCCCCAAACTTGTTAAATTCTGGTTGATACCAGGGTGGGGTAGCTTTGTTAAGGTATTGCTTCTGAAAATGTGGTCCCACTTCTGGGATTTCCAGATAAGCTCCAAGGAGAAAGCCCACACTGAACTTGAAGTGACCCTTGTGGCCTTGGATTGACCCAAATCCATGGTCACGCCAGGGGGGCAGAGTTATCCAGGTTCCCCAGGACACAGGTCACCAGCATGACTACCCTTTGCATGAACTGGGACTTTAAAAATGTGATGGAACGTCATAGCCATGAGAGACGGCCCACCGGGTGCCCCACTGGAAGCTGACGTTTTGTTGTGTTCACTGAGGCGTCCTGACGCTTCTGTTGTCTGAGCCCACTCTTCTGTGTTGCAGCATATTCAGGAGGCCCTACTATGTCTCTCACTTTCTGCCCGCTCTGCTCACGCCTCGAGTGGTCAGTACACATCTTCACGAGCTCAGGACGGAGGTGGCGGAGAGCAAGGCCGTTCCTGTGTGGACCTCACTGGAGTCTCGTGTTTCCTCTCGCAGATCCCGAGTGCCCCTGACTCCCGGGTGGCCTTCATCGAGTCCCTGAAGAGGTGCGCAAGGACAGGCTGTTTCTAGTAGGGCTTTTGACAATGCGGAGAATTCTGGTTCTTCTGTAGAGACGTTTTATCACATGTATGTTTTATTTATAAAATATTGGCTCAAAAGATTTAAAAAAAATTTCTTTGATTCTGAGTATCGCCACTAAGCATCATTTTTCAATGAACGTGTAGGAGATTGATTGGTCTGGGAATTAAGTAGTGTTATTGATACAAAATCACGAAAGGAGGAAAATTAATGCCAGCTTTTTTTGTATTTGCGTGATATAGCTTAATTTTTTGACATTTATTTCTAGTCTTAAAAAATGTTTTGTCAAAGTTAAATATGGTTTAGAAAAAAGAATTATTGTTCTAAAATTTTTAAGAAAAACAGCCACCACTCATCCCTCCCTGCCACTTCTTTCTCTCTGGACGCAACTGTTTTCAACTCTTAGCTGATTTTATTTCTCTCCATATCTAAATAGCATTTTTATTTTGCTGCTTATCACTTTTTCTGTTTCAGGAAATGTCAATTGATAATCCACTGTGGAAGAAAGTCTTCACCTTTCTTCCATCAATACAATTAGCTGTCCTTCAAAAACTCAGTTTTTACTTTCATTTTTGAAGGCTGTCTGTATAAACACTGTTCAGATTTGACCTTAGGAATCTGGTTGTTTTTCTTTTGTTTTCTCTGGAGTTCATATTTGTCTTTTCCCCATTTTCCTTGTACATATCATGAATCACCTGCAGATTCTGCCAGTGACCTAGAGTCCTCTCATTCAGAGTCGAGTGTCCAACAGTTACATCTGGAGACACCTCTTGCAGAGCCTCCCTCCGACCTCCTCCAGTCTGAATTGTTAGCATTAAGAAAGGATGGATGGGAGATTAAAAAAAAAAAAAAAAGTTTGACACCTTACTGAGCCTTCAAGTTCAACAGATAGTTTGGCTGAGTATAGAAATCTAGGCTGGAGCTTGTTTTCCTTTCAGTCTTAGAAAATATTCCTCCATTGACTTTGAGCCTCTTGTGGTTGAGATGTTATAAACTTATGGTTTCTGGTTCTATGCCCTGTGTTTCTCTCTCTGGAGGCCTGTAGTCTTATTTTTCCTCTGTGTTCTGAAACTTTATAGTAATGTGGATTGCTGTGGGTCTGATTTCATTTCTTGACCGGGCAGATGGTGGGCCTTTAAATCTGGAAATCCATGTCCTTCAGTGCTAAGAAATTTTGTCTATTTTAAAACCTTTTGTTATGAGAAATTTAAGACAGAAAACTACAGGTAAGAGTATGTATAACCCAGCTTTCATAGTTATCAACAAATGGCCAGTCTTGTTTCATGTGTAGCCCTCAATTCACCTACTTACCCACCCTTCTGGGTTATTTTGGAGCAAATCCAGACTATTGTTCCACCTTAGCTTATTTCATTACAGGCTTGCTGCCCTCGGCGTGGTTTTTTGGAGCTCTTGATATCAGATATTAGAGTTCTTGGATTTTTTTCTGATGTTTTTTCTCTTCTGACATATTTTACATGTCTGGTGTTTGGGGATTTTTCCCCTCTTCTTTCTTCAGGTTTACCTGCCTGTCCTTTCGTGAGTTTCACTTCTGCCACCAGACGCTCTTTTTATGGCAATCTGTTCTTACTGAACAGCTGCAGTGTTTGCCTTCCCTCTCAGAGTAGTAATGATAGTGGTGCCTGAGGGTTTTAGTGAATTTCTCCATTTTCTTTTGTTTGCATTGATTTCTACTTTTTTTTTTTAATATATATTTTATTGATTTTTTTACAGAGAGGAAGGGAGAGAGAGATAGAGAGTTAGAAACATCGATGAGAGAGAAACATCGATCAGCTGCATCCTGCACATCTCCCACTGGGGATGTGCCCGCAACCCTGGTACATGCCCCTGACCGGAATCGAACCTGGGACCTTTCAGTCCACAGGCCGACGCTCTATCCACTGAGCCAAACCGGTTTTGGCGATTTCTACTTTTTAAAAAGTACTTTTATTGAGTTTTTAGGGAGGAAAGGAGAGGGGTAGATGGAAATATTGATTGGCTACCTCCTGCGTGCCCCCCACTGGGGATCGAGCCCAAAACCTATGCATGTGCCCTGACCAGGAATTGAACCAGTGACCTTTGGTTCCTGGGTCAGTGCTCAACCACCGAGCCACACCAGGCAGGCTGGTTTCTATTTCTTAAGCTAAAAGCTTTCCACTTCCCAATTGGTCGGTGGTCCCCTGGGTTCCTACTTTCCAGGCTGTGTTCCCTGCCTCACTTCAGGTCCCCTGACGGGACCTCACTCTGGAGCTCAGCTGTGTCCTCCTCCTGTTTGTATCATCATGGTTTGCAGCACTGGAAGGTCAGATGCCCTCATGGCTCATGTGGAGGCTTCTTGTCCGGCAGGCCATGCCAATGTCCATGCGTCCCATACCTGAGCTGCCCCTTGTGGCTCCTCTGAGGGTGACTCCATGGCTCCTGTCCCTGGGCTTGTCACTGTGCCCTGAGACAGTGCCAGCCGTGCTTTGTAAACGCCCCTGTCCTTACCACAGGACCTACTCTATAATTTGTATTTTTAATCACATTTGGGTGTTTTTGTTAGTATTAATTAAAGTAGTATAAGTTCCCTTTTAAAATTTGTAAGTTTCTGAAACTTGAATAAGAGAAGTAAAAAACATGTATAATCTCTGTGCCCAGTGAAACCACTGCTGGCAGATGTGAACACACAGCATTGTGCACCAGTGAGGGCGTGACGCAGTGGTTTTTCTGAACGGGTCATAATGTACAGTGCTGTGTAATTACATTTACTCTGTCACATACTTTTGTTTTATTAAAGTTTTTGGAATTGTAAGCTTGAGAATTAGCTTGAGTTACAGTTGACCTGATTTTAATGTTTTGTTCTGATCCAGAGCAGATAAAATCCCCTCGTCTCTGTATTCCACCTACCGCCAAGCCTGCTCTGCTGCTGGAGAGAAGAAACCGACAAGTAAGGGTTCTTGGCCATGAGCTGTGGTAGTGGCGCCTTGGTCAGTGCTGTCTGGTTAGGTCGCGCTGGGTCTGACCAGGGCTCTGGGTTCAGAGACTGCCCACCACTAGCCCCAGTCATGGACCAGGATGTGATGCTGTCAGCTCACAGGCTCTGAGCCTGGAGATGCTGATGTAACTGAAATAGCACGTTCTTAAAGCAGTGCATGCGCACAACATCCGCTCTGCTGTTTGTAGCCCCACTGAGGGTGATGAGGCTTCTGCTTGCCTGTCCTGGGTTCAAGCTTTAAATTCGGGTGACCTCTCAGACTCAGCAGCCGGGCTCCAGGACTGTCTCGTTTCTGTAGGGCTGGTCTGTGGACAGCTTTCTGACTGACCATTTGGATGGGGGTTAAGTTCTGTGGTGGATTGGCGGCGGGGAGGATCTTTCTGCTTCTGGGGAACAGTGACATGGACCTAGGTCACATCTGAAAGGATGTAGAGGTGGGACGGCCGTGCTGGGAGCAGCTGGGCAGACTCGGTGTGTTCCTGCCCACCCTACCTGGCCACTAATAAGGCGGCTGACAGTCAGCAGTGCTGTGCTGTCAGGCTGTTTTCTCAGCAATGTCATTGGACAGGGGGCAGGAGCCACGCTGATGAAGCAGCTTGTGTTTGCTGGTTTCACCTCCGCAGCCAGAAACCCCTTTCACTAGCCTGGATAACTTATAACAGATGGAGACCCAGCCTCTGAGTGGGCAAAGAATGAAGGTCCCAGAGCTCACCGCTGTTAGGGCCCGTGAGTCGGCAGCTCTGCGGGGGATGCCATGTGTGGCGCTGGTCCTCCTCGCCCAGCCCCAGGTCCCACTTTTGGGGGCTTTCAGAGCGTCTTCTGCTGTAGAACTTGATGCAATGGAATCATCAGTAGAAGCCTTAGGCTCTGACTCCTGGTGTCACCGGAGACCTGTGAGGCTTGCTGCACACCGTGTCTTCTCCAGTGACACCAGAAATGAACTGATTTTGCTTTTAAAACACCGATTCTGTCTTTTTTCTTTGTTTTATTTTTTTTAACATCCTATGATAAACAACTTAGAAGTTTGAGAAACAGGGAATAAGTCATTCATGAGTGTCTCCTGCCCGGCCTCATTTGCTGTGCTTCTTATCTTTTTCTTTCTTTCTTTTTTTTTTTAGAGAGAGAGAGAAGGGAAGGGAGAGGGATAGAGAGATAGGAACATCAATTGACTATCTCCTGCATGCCCCCTACTGAGCATTGAGCCTACAGCCTGAGCATATGTCCTGACCAGGAATTGAACCAGTGACTTCTTGGTTCATGGGTCAATGCTCAACCACTGAGCCACACTGGCTGGGCCTCATCTTTTTTCATTAGGCACATGCTTTTCGCACTTGTCGCAATGGGGCGGGTAGACCATGCTTGTTCTTCAGCTTGTTTATGAGTGTTTTGATTTTTGACGTGACAGCATCCAGCCTCAGGAGGGTTTCATTTCCTCCCGTTGTGGGCAGGGAACCCATGGGAATGAGCAGGTCCATATTCAGCGGCATGTGTTTCCTGATGGCTTACTTGTTAGAACCGCTCTTTCCCGTCTCGCAGATGCAGCCCTGGGAATGGAGGTGGAGGCGGAACCTGGCTGTGTGGAAGGCTCCTTGGGACTGCTCACAGCTGCACTTCAAGAGCTCAGGGCCGCCATGACAGACCCCGCCCAGTATGATGGTGAGGACGGGCATTGGGCAGGCTCAGGAGCCGTGTGCGGTCATGGATGGGGCTCAGTGGCTGGTCCACTCCCTCAAGGTGGTAGTGGCTGGTACTTATTCCTGTGGTTCAGTGTTTGGTAGTTAAGCCTGACCCTGGTGCTGGCCGGTAGCAGGATGTGGTCCTCTTTAGACAGGATGGGCGACCAGTCACTCCAGCTGCCACAGCCCCTTGCCAGAAGGTGACTGCTGCTCTTTGGCATCCCAGTTAGACAGGTGGTGGAGAGGAGGCTGGGCGACTTCAGTAGGTTGGGGTTTTCTTTCTTTTCCTCACGCCTGACCCTCTGCTGCCGTATGAGTTGTGAGTGTTTCTCTGGATTGGCGCCCAGACAGTTCAGACTTAGCAATGGTGCACAGCAATCTATGAAATAAATCCTAACTTTCAGACTTTACTTACGGAAAATGCAGAATCCAAAATAGTAGGCTAGCTTGTGCCGGCATGGCTCAGTGGTTGAGTGTTGATCTATGAACCAGGAGGTCACAGTTTGATTCCTGGTCAGGGCACATGCCTGAGTTGCAGGCTCAATCTCCAGTGTGGGACATGCAGGAGCCATCTTATCAATGATTCTCATCATTGATGTCTCTCTCTCTCTCTCTCTCTCTCTCTTTCTCTTTCTCTCTTTCTCTTCTTTCCCTTTCCCTTCCTTTCTGAAATCAATAAAAATATATTAAAACAAAATTAGTAGGCCATATTTTTACCTAGTAACTGTACAGATTTTATTTTATTTTTTTTTTTTATCATTACCTAAGGATACATTCGTTGATTTTTAGAGAGAGGAAGGGAGAGAGAGAAGAGAGAAAAACATCTATCAGTTGCCTCCTGTATGTGCCCTGACTGGTAATCGAACTGCAGCCTAGGTATGTGCCCTGACCAGGAATGGAACCTGCACCCTTTTGGTGCATGGGATGATGCTCCAACCAGCCAAGCCACCCGTCCAGGGCTATTATGAATTCATTTTATTCCTGCTAGGAAAGAATATCCTGAGAGAGCCTCACAGAGGAAATACTAACAAAACTATCTTAGTTCTTCTGCTCGCTGGGTGCCTGCAGGGCCTTCGCTGCGATCCTGCTGAGTGTGCCATGGGGTGGGAGCGTGGCCTTCAGAACATGGCATCTGGGGATCCTGGGGCCTGCCAGGACCCAAAGGCTCTAGCAAGGTGGCTGAAAGGTCAGGTCAGCCTTGTTCCAAAGCAGCAGAGGTTCCATTTCCACACAGTCTGGTTGGCCCACTCAGCACCCACCCAACCTCAGGTGCCCCGAGGCTGTGGCTCTTGGCCATCGGCAAACATGATGACAGCTGGGACGCAACCTCCAGCAGATGTCACGTGTGGGGGAGAGTTGGTATGTGATTCAGATGAAGAACTTAAATAAGTGGTGAGGTTTGTGGTCGTGACAGAGTGCGTCCTCCTCACGCGTGCAGTACAGTGAGAGTGGTGACCCCCGCCCCCCTCAGCCGTGTCACCTGCTCTCCACGCCCAGTCGCTGCCGCCTTCAGGGAGTTGGCCTTGGGCTGAAGTCAGGGTAGTGTTGGGTAGTTTCTGCGCCCTCACCAGTCCCTCTGTTCACCTCCTCCCCGCACCCCTGCTCACCTGACTGGACTCTGCCATTTGCAGTTTTGTCTGCTCAGATTGCGGTGGTTTCTGAGAGGCTGCACTCTGCCCTGGGCCTCAGTGAGGACGATGGCAGCTCCAAGGTCTCGAAGATCCAGCTCAGTGCTCTTGCTCCCAAACTGGAGCTGCGGGAGCAGCAGGTGAGTGTGGGACGCCAGAGAGCACAGCTGTTGCGCCTGCTGGGTTGTGCTAGAGAACCGAAGCCCTTCTCTTCACCCTTGTCCTGCTATATAAAGTGTGTATGTAGAGCCAGGACGGTCAGAGTCCTCAGTGCCAGGGTCAGCACCCCACTTGTGTGCGCAAAGAACATGCAGCAGAGGCCTCTGTGGCCTGAGAGTCCACAATATTCACTCTCTGGCCTGCTCTCTGCTTAACGTCTCACCAGACGAGAGTGCGGGACAGCACGTGGCCTGTCATGTTCCCAGGGCTTGGGAGTGGGGATTCTTGGACCCGTTTGCTTTGGGGTTTCCTCTCCGAATGTAAACCTGTCAAATGTGTGTAAACAATACAAGATCCGACTCAGGCAGGTTCCCTGGTGTCTCCCCAGGTCGTGGACCTTCTGCTGACCTCTTTCTGTCAGAACCTAATGGCAGCCTCCAGCTTTGCCCCACCGGACAGGTATCTGGGCAGTTTGTCTGCAGGTGGCCTGCTGCTCTGGGTGGGCCCCTTGTGGAGCAGAGCTTCTCCCTGGTTCCATGACGACCGTGGCCATCAGTTCCTGGTCCTCTGGCACTGGTGGGGTCTATGCTGACTTTATCCAGTGGGGATAGGGCAGGAGTGAGCATTGCACAGGAGACGCCACTATTTGGGGAACTGCCTGCTTCTTGCTGAGGCCTCCTGTGCCTGAGTGCTGGCACCCCAGACCCTGGGAGGGCTGGGCAGGACTGGGACTGGCCATTGTCTCTGCAGGCAGGGCTCCTGGGCGGCCCGCTTTGTGACGACCACGTGTGGACGCTCGCTCCTCCCCGCTGTGCTCACCAGGCTCTGCCAGCTCCTCCGTCACCAGGTAGGGCTGCTGCCTCCCTCCAGCTGGGAAGGGGGCTCTGCACCCTTCCTCCTGCTCAACTAGTTCTCGTCCCATTTCAGGGCCCGAGCCTGAGTGCCTCGCACGTGCTGGGGTTGGCTGCCCTGGCCGTCCACCTCGGCGAGTCCAGGTCTGCACTCCCGGAGATTCACATGGGCCCTCCTGTCCCTGCCAGGGGCCTCTCCATCCCTGAGTTCTTCAGCAGCCTTCTGACGTGCAGGTCCAAGGAGTCCTCACTCTTCTGCCTCAAGTGAGTTCTCCCCCTGGTCCTTCAATACTTGTGTCCTCTGTTAGCAAGTCACAGATGTGCCCCTCAGATAATCACTGGTTAACCTCTTGGTGTCTGTCCTTCCGGAATCTTGTTTCCATGTATTTATGTGAGAGTGTTGGTTGGTTTGTTTATAAAAATGGGATCACATGCTGCACTAAACTGCATATAAGATGTTGGCACTAGACGGTGGTGCCCTTGCATGTCACTCAACGTCCTTTGGGCCTGTCAGAGCTGCTCCATTTTGGCTCAGGGTCCTGACTTCTGGTTAGATCCCTGGTTCCCTGTGCTGAGCAGCTGCGGCAGCTGTTTTTCTAGGGTAAACCCCTACCTGTGGAACAGCCCATCCAAAGGTAGACTCCTCTTAAAGGGCTTTCAGACCCATCATCCTGTAAGTCTGGGCCAGTTTACACCCCACGCGTCCCATCATGCACCACTGAGCCCATTCCTACCCTTCTGTGTGGGGATACCTGCTAACTCAACAGCGTGCAGCATGCGGGGTGGCAGGTGCTAGGGGCAGGTGGGTGGGTGGGGTGAGAGGGGCTGGCCTGTGCTGAGGAGTCCTGTGTGGTGGGTCTGAAGTGGAGCTGTTGGCTGGGACTGTGTTCGAAGTTTACTGACAGTTGACAAAAGGCCTGAGGGATGTAATCAGCATAAAGGATAAGTGCAGGAAAGCCTGTCTCTGCCTACTGCCCACCTGATGTCTGTGTTGTCTACACTGGAGGCAGATTGCCCATCCCCATCCCTCTCATGGGCTTTTGGCAGCACCAAACAGTCCCCATTGGGAGTCAGTTCTGTAGGTGCCCTGGTCCCCCTCCCCTGCCCCTCACCACCTTCCTGACTTTCTCTGGGCCCCTGGGTGAGTCTCTTCTGGTTGGTCTCTCTCTCTCCCCCGAGCAGCAGGGACAGAGCTCAGACCCAAAGGGTATGATGCGGGGGCCACTTCCCAGTGCTCAGGAGTGGAGGCCGAGGACAGGGACTCAGGACTCGCGCTTAATTCTCTCTCCCTTATTTCCATGGACCACATTTCTGTGTTACAATTCCATTTTCTATTTTCAGATTTTGTACCGCAACCATTTCTTACGCTTTGTGTAAGTTTTCTCCCCAATCATGCGATGCTTGGTACAGCTGTTTATCTCCAGGCCTAATAAAAAAGGTGGGTTTCTTAGGTTCCTTTCTTCCGTCCTCCCGAGTCTCCGGTTTTATGCAGGAGTCCGATGCCCCTGCCCCTTGTTTATCAGGCTGTCTGCTTGGGCTGGACGCGGCCTTTTCCTCCTGTTCCAAGTTGAATGAGGGGGTGTAAGAACCTTCCCATTCAGAGAATCTATTTCCTCTAGAGAGTTCTGTCTTCTTGTGAATGTTTTTTAGATTGTTAGGAGATGAGAAATTTAAAGTGTGTGAGAAACATTATGTGTCAGCCAGGCAGGTGAGGTTGCTGCTCCTTTTGCAGAGATTTAGGGAGCCTCCCTTGTGAGGTTTAAACCTGGTTCTCAGTCCAGGCTCACCCTTGGGATCAATGGAGCTTTAAAACCCCAGCCTCCTGGCCTGACAGGTAGATTGGTGTTGGGAGCAGCTGGGCCCCTGTGGTTGGTGTCGAGGAGCTTAGTCCCAGCTGCCAAAATGTAAGGATGGAATGAAGAGCAGGAGGAGTGGCCCCAGCAAGGAAGTCCCCAGTCACACTGTCCAGTCCCGATTCCCATATGGTGCAGCCTACATGAGAAACACAGGGAAACGGCTGACCTCCTCAGGTGCAAAGGGGTACAAAGGAACACCCCCCTGGTAGGCTTTGCCTGCCCAGTGCGCACGTCCTGGGGAATACAGCAGTGCCAGCCGAGGCCTGGGAAGATGGCACCACCCTCTGAAGGGCAGGTCAGACCCAGCCATTCAGCTTCTAAGCATCCACCCAGGGAAACGATCCTGTGTGCACCGAGGTTTACATACAGGCTGCTCACAGAGGTGCTGCATGTAACTGGTCACGATGCCCAGGGTGCCCCACAGGGGAAGGCGACGCTGCAGGTGAGGCCGCTGCAGGCGACGCAGGGTCTTCGCTGCCTGCTGGATGTGGCCAGGCTACGTGAGTATGTTCTGAGTCTCACAGATGCATTGCTGTCTCTCTTCAGTTTCAGTTCATTGTGCTCAGATTGTTCTCAGAAGCCCGATACCCTCTCTCTGTGGAGGACACAGCCAGCCTTCCCTGGAGGCCCTTGTGCCTGCCGTCTGCAGACTGGCAGCGAGCTGCCCTCTGTCTGTGGAGACAGAGGGCCTTCCGGGAACTACTGAAGGAGAAGGAGTTTCATGTAGGTCCTACTGTCCCTCCCCTTGTTTCTCACCTCGCCCCAACGCCCGGGTTTGCAGGTGCAGATCTGGGGCCTGAGGATGTGGGCAGGCGGGTGGGCCTGACCCAGTGACGTTGGAGCAGCATAGACTTGGCTTTGGTTGAGACTGTTCCTGGGATCATTGTAGATTCACACCGAGGTTTAAGAAACCAGTCGAAAGATGCCTTCTACTCCGCCCAGTTTCCCCCAACAGTAATATTTTGCAGAGATTTTAAGAGTGGATAAAAATGTATCTTAAACAGCTGCCAGGCTTTGGTTTGGGGCTGGGCTTCTCTGTGCATAATCCCTGGGAGCCTTGGCCCCTGGGCCAGTGTGCCCCTGTTACTCATCTCTGCTTCCTTTTCATAACTTGCATTTATTTCTGGGATACTTGCCTGTTTGTTTTGGTCTTTAGAGAAAAATATTTTTCAGTTTTATTGTTAACTATATCATTTATGCAAGAGTAGGCCTGATGGTGTGTAAGGCAAGGAACAATGACGCTTAGCAGATGCCTCCCCTGCACTCCAGGGCGCTTTCCAAGCCCTGGGCTATCGCAGCCCTAAGCACCGCACTGCTGCCTGTCACCGGGCTTGGCCCTCACTCTGTTGGGACGTGCTGTACGCATGTTTCTGTGACGTGCTCTTTTACATGCAGTGTTAGGTTCTGAGATGAGTCTGGGTTGATGTGTGAAGTTGTTCCAAGAATTTGAAAACAGGAAATATGCCACGATGGATGTTTGAAGCAGTTACTAAGTTTATTGGTTGCTACCCAGCGCCCGGGACTAAAGAGTGACCTCTTTCCCGGTGTTGCTGAGCGGCAGCCTCAGAGGTTTGCAGCTGCCACAGGCCACTGCTCACACCTGCAGTGTGCTGGAGCGCGCCGCTTAGCAATCCAGTTTTCCCGTCTTAGTAGCTTCCCATGCAGTTAAAGCAACAGAGCAGTTCTTCATCGGGACCTGGGGCCGGCACCGCCGTCCAGCAGGGGGAGTGGCGTGAGGTAGAGGTTACTCTGACCACGTGAGGGGGCTGGCCTGTGGGACTCTTGGGGAACGACCTGTGGTTCCTGGTTCCATCCTCGCTGTGGCAGCCTCTCAGCTGGTCCTCCTCTCAGTTCACTTACAGAGACTGGGTGCAGCTGGAACTGGAGACTCACCCAGAAGAGGACTCCCTCTCAGACATAGAAAGGTAGGTGTTTAACGGGTCCTGCCCTCAACATGTTTTATGGTTTTCTACATTGTCTTAAAGTCTTGAGTTTTGTCATTATATCCTTAATGTTCAGTTTAACATATCTGTGAGCACAATTTCATTCACTCCTTTACTCAAGAAACATTGAGCTGTTTGCTAGACACTTCTAGAATGTTCTAGCAGCTGGGATGCCTCGTAAATGAGACCCTCCTGCCCATGTGGCACCTCGCCCCTGACACTCCTGACAGGTCGGTCTGGCAAAGGCACCACACAGAGTTGACCCCTGTGTGGCCTGGGACAGGCCTGTAGACAGTGGATAGAGGCAGGGACATGCTCTCGGAAGGCACCAGGCAGGGCTGTGAGAGCAAGTGCCCAGAGAAGGGGCAGCGGGACAGCAAACACGTTCCCCAGGTGGGGCCTGACTGATCATGTGCTCAGCTGGTATCTGCTGGCCCTGCGTCCACTGTCCATGTGGGAAGAGCATATGCAGCCCATTGAGGAGGCAGAGGGCTGGGCGTGTGCCCCACAGAGCGCTGGCTGAGGAGATGGTTCCAAGAGGGGTCAATCAGGTTTGAAGGCTGATTACTGAGACCACTGGGAGGTCCAATGTATTGTTCTGGGCATGCAAGTGTGGTGCTGACAGGCCCAATGGGTTTGGGGGCACAGAGGTCAGGGAGGGCACGGGAGCCCAAGGGAGCAGCTGAGGGCAAGGAACAGGGTCCTGGAGTCCCACTGAGCTTTGTGAGATCAGAGACCCCAGTCACATGGAGTAATGTCTGTCCCCAAACTTGTCTTGTGATGTCAGATTCTGGACAGAACTAACAGAAATAATGAGAAAAGGAAAAGGCTGTGGCAATGAAAACAGCAACTTTTTCCAACAAAATGGGTTTTGTTTCCTTGCGCCAGGCCAGCTTTGGGAGGGCTTTGCACCTGTACTCAAGTGCCCTGGGGTCTGTGCCCTTCCTGACCTCTTTCCAGCAGGAAGAGAGGGGTTAGCTTTCTGGTGTGAGGGTCCATGGCCATTCAGTGTCCCTGAGCCCACCACATGTGGACACTGTACTTGCACCTGTCCTGGGGTTTCCGTCCTCAGCTATGTCTGCACAGGTTTCAGAAGGAGAAGCATGAGATGATCATGGCTCCTTGCCCACTCATGCTCGGGTTTGGCTCCTTCACAGACGGCAGTGCTGGTGGCTTGGTGCTTTTGGTAGTTTGTCCTCAGACCTTTCCAAGGGCAGCTGTCCACATCTGCATACCTGTGCTGTGGATCTGGGGCAGCTCACAGGCACCCTGGGAGGAGTCCTCAGCCTCTGTCCCCAGCTCAGCATGTGCGGGTGGCCCCTGAGGAGTTCTTCATAGGTGGTCAAGAGCCTTCCATAGCCCCAGACCCCTTGATCCCACCCCTGTGTTGCTGTGCCCCTCACTAGGGTTCATTTCTCACTATGGGAGCTCCTGCTTGCAGACATTACAGCACAGACTTGGTATGTGCTTACAGGCAGGACTTCCACCAGTGGGCCATCCGTGAGCATTTCGTCCCCATGCCCGCCGCTGCAGGGGGCTGCGATGGAGACCTGGAGACAGCGTGCACCGTCCTTGTCAACGTTCTGATGGACTTCTGTCAAAGGTCAGGAATGCTGATGCCAGAAAGCATCTTTTAGTTTGGGCAGTTCTAGGAATATTTTTATTTCCCTCCAGTTTCCCCACATTCTCACCAACACTGTTGTTACCTGACTTTTTGATAATATTTATCCTGGTGATATATTGCATTATGATTTTGATTTGCTTTTTCTTGATGGCTAATGATGTTGAATATCTTTTTATTAGCTTGTTGGCCATTAGTGTATCTTCCTTGGAGAAATGTCTGTTCAGATCCTTTGCCCATTTTAAAATTGAGTTGTTTTATTGGGCTTTAAGAGCTCTTCATATGTGCCAGATGCCAGATCCTTTTCAGACATGAGTTCCACATACTTTCTCTCATTCTGTAAGTCATGTTTTCACTCCTCAGTGGAGTACTTTGATGCATAAGAGTTTTACATTTTTATGAAGCCCAATTTATCTATTTTCAGTTTCAGCTTTTATGTTTAGGCCTTTGATCCATTTGAGTTAAATTTTGTATGTGGTGTATGTTAGGAATCCAACTTTCTTCTGCTTGTGGATGTCCAGTTCCCCAGCACCTTTGTTGGGGAGAGTGTCTCCTCCCGATCGAATGGTCTTGGTGCCCTTGTCAAAAATCAGTCGATTGTACTTGTGAAGGTTTTTTCCTGGACTCTCTTCTGTTGAGCTGCAGGTCCATCCTTATTGCCAGCCTCACACTGTTTTGATTACTGTAGTTTGTACTAAGTTTTAAATTGGGAAATGTGAGTCCTCTAACTTTGTTATTTTTATTTTTTAAATAATATAGACCGCCCTGACTGGTTTGGCTCAGTGGATAAAGCGTCAGCCTGTGGACTGAAAGGTCCCAGGTTCGATTCCGGTCAAGGGCATGTACCTTGGTTGCGGGCACATTCCAAGTGGGGGGTGTGCAGGAGGCAGCTGATTGATGTTTCTCTCTCATCGATGTTTCTAACTCTCTATCCCTCTCCCTTCCTCTCTGTAAAAAATCAACAAAATATATTTTAAAAAAATAATAAAAATAATAAATAATATAGACCAAGCCACTTAATTTTTTTATCCATAACTAAGGGCACATTCATTGACCTTTGGGGAGAGAGAGAGAAACATCTATGGGTTGCCTCCTGTAGGCACCCCAACTGGGATCAAACCCACAACCTAGGTATGTGCCCTGACGGGGAATCAAACCCATACCCTTTGGTGTATGGGATGATGCCCCAACCAACCGAGACACACCAGCCAGGGCTGACTTTGTTCTTTTTCACGGTTGTTTTGACTGTTTTGACTGGGTCCTTTGCAATTCCATCTGAGTTTTAGCATCAGCTTGTCACTTTCTACAAAATGATATAGGATTCTGATAAGGATTGCACTCTTTGTAGATGAATTTGAGTAGTATTTTACTATCTTTTTTTCTTTATTACTGAATTTATCAGGATGACATTGGTTAATAACGTTATGTAGGTTTCAGGGGTACAGTTCTATAGTACATATCTATATGTTGTATTGCGGGTTCTCCACCCCAAGTCAAGTCTCCATCGCCATTTGTCCCCCCTTTACCCTCTTCTACCTCTCTCCTCACCCCACCCCCCACCCCCAGTATTGTCGTCTTAACAGCACTGAGTCTTCCTATCTATGAACATGGGATGTCTTTACATTTATTTAGGTCTTTAATTTTTTTTAACAATGTGTTAATTTTCAGCATATAAGTCTTGCACCACCTTGGTTAAATTTATCCTTAAGTATTTTATTCTTTTTTAACACCATTGTAAATGAAATTGTTGTCTTTATTTCATTGTCTTTATTATTCCTTGCTACTATATAGAAATATAACTGATTTTTTATATACATTTTCTATCCTGTAACTTTGCTGAACTCGTTTATTTGCTCTAATAGTTTTTTATTGTAGATTCTTTAGGATTTCCTACATAAAAGATCATGCCATCTGGGAATAGAGATGGTTTAATTTTTCCTTCCCATCTGGATGCCTTTCTGAACTGCCCTGGCTAGAACTTCCACTGTGTGTTGCATGGAAGTGTTGAAAGAGGACATCTTTTTCTGGTTCCTGATCTTAGGAGGGAAGTTTTCAGTTTTTCATCATTCAGTGTGAGGTTAGCTGTGTCTTTTTCATAAATGCTCTTTATCAGGTTGAGGAAGTTCCTTTCGCCTAGCTTGTTGCGTGTTTTTAATCTTGAAAGGCTATTGAATTTTGTCTAATGCTTTATCTACATCTATTGAGATGACCACATGGTTTTTGTTTTTCTATTGATACTAGAGGCCTGGTGCACAAATTCGTGCACAGATGGTTGGCCTGCTGGCTCTGCCCCTGATTGGGTGTGTGTGTGGGGGGGGACACGGGAGTGATGGATGGGGCCCATCTGAGGGAGGGGCCGTGGGTGGTTGGCCAGCTGGCCCCCCCCCCCTGGTCGAACACCCAATAGAGGGGACAATTTGCATATTAGCCTTTTGTTATATGGGATGTGTGTTATATTGATTGATTTATGGATGTTGAACCAGCCTTGTGTCCTTGGGATAAGTCCCAGTGGGTCTGGTGCATAACTGTTTTTATGTGTTATTGGGTTTGGGTTGCTAGTATTTTGTTACAGAAGGTTTTGTTGTTTGTTAGTTCCTGTGACCACACACCACTCTGGAGGCAGGGGAAGCAGGAGCTCCAGCACAATTAGGAGATATTCAGGAGGCTTTTACTGCGTTTTTGTTTCAGTTCAAGGAGTTGTGACCACTCAGAGAATTCTGATTTGGTTCTTGGTGGCTACATGGGAAATCGAGATATTTTTTCAAGATTGCAGGTGAGTTAGAAGGTGCAGAATTCAGTGTGTTCACTGCATTAAGCCTCTGTTACTAAGCTATTTATTATGAATATCCATAATGGGTCCTAAGGCAACTGAGCAGAATGAAAATTCGCATCACACACACAGTGGCTGAGACCCAGGGTGACAGGTCCTCTGTGAACGAGTCCAGTGCACATCATGGAAACACAAACCAAAGCTGTGATGCTGGCATCGCCTCCAGGCTTTGGGACATGTCTGAAAATAGAGGCGATTAAGAAAATTCCAACTTTGATGATAACAGGTGCTACCCCACTGTTTTCTGCTTTAGTCTTGGCTGTTCTGTTTGGGTGTCGGGCTCTGAGAAGTGATGTCAATCCCTTCAGAGGATCAACAGTTCACAGTGTCACAGGGTCAGCTGGCACCTTGCAGGCAGCGGACTCTGTCTCCTGTGCAGCACGGAGAGAGCGAGAGCGAGAGCAGGTGTAGTCGACATGCCTGCCGGCCTCAGACCTTCCTGGGCCGTAAGGGTCAGGGTCTGAGCCCACCTGCCTCCTCGTCCACGTGTACCTGGGAACCTGCCTGCAGAAATGCACAGCTTCTGTTCTATAGGATTCTGTGTGTGGATTTCATGCTTCCTGGTGGCATTCCTGCTGCCTCTCAAAATGTCTGGATTTAGGAAATAGGAATGGAAAGGAAAACATGGAGGTTGTGGTTTAAAGCACTGGGGAAATTTACTAACAAATGAGTGAAAATTCCACAAAAAAGAGACCTGATTCCCCTGACCCCCCCCTCATCTTGACCTCTTGTTCTCCACATCCTTCATGACTGATGTGACTGAAGAGGGCAGACACAGCCGAGTACACATGTCAGGTGGGCAGTGATTAGATGGGGTTTGTGGCTGCTTCTTTGCAGCCACCTGAGCATGTTAAGGACACTGCATGTGCACTGAGGCATTTATTAAGTGCCTGCTGTATACAGTCCTCACCTGAGTAATTCATCCTCACATGTGTGCCCCCACACTGTATGTGTAGGGTAAGAGCAAATGACAAATGGAGTAAAACATTAACTGTGGGTGAATCTGGGTAAAGGTGTTCATTGTGCTAGTCTTATTTTTGCAAAGTTTTTCAACTTCCTAATGATTTTAATCCCACTTATCCTGAGCCCTGTGGAGACTTCTCTCCCAAGAACATTTCAGGCTCCTCACTGGGGCAGACAGGAAGCCCAGGGACTCTCTGCCTTCGCATTTGGGAACAGAGAACCACTTGGAACCAGAGATGAAAATGCATGAACGTCTCAGCCTTGCTTTTCTCTAGGAGATGGCTGCTGACCTGGAACAGGGCCCGGTGGTGCCCCACGGCCGTGCTCCATCTCGGGGACACTTCCTCTTCAGGATTTTCCGCAGCCGGCTCCAGGCTTTGGCAGGCGGGTGGGACACGGCTTCCCGACTTCAGAGACAGCGGGAGCTACTCATGTACAAAAGGTAACAACACTGGAGTCTGTCATTCATTTTCAGCCCCCTGCTCCCCAGCCTGTGGTGGTGGCTTCTTGGGGTTCCGTGGAGAAGCAGGGCCTGGAGATGTGAAAAACACTTGGGAGTAAAGTTTTCTGCTCAGACCCAGGATCAAAATGTTGGAAAGAACTCATGTCAAAAGAAGGAAGACCTTGTGTGCTCAGAGAATGAAATGCTGGAACCCTCCAGTTAGTCAGACTGGTGCCCTGCTTCTTATGTAACTTACATTTTGGTTTTGGGTCACATCTTTTGAGTGTCTATCATAGGGTTCATGTGCTCCAGCCAGCCACAGGCTGGGGACAATGGGGGCTGCAGACCACACTCTGATTCCAAGAGTGAATTGGGAGGGTCCTTGCAGCCTTGAGATCTAGGTTCTCGAGAAGCAAAGTTAGGTGATGCCTCCACCCTTGATGCACTGCCTCTTCTCCAAGAATCCTCCTCGGACTCCCTCCGTCTGTCCTTGTCGGCAACCCCCGGGCAGAACAACCAGCCACCCCTGACTGCGCTGAGTTCTTCCACTTGGTCAACTCTGAGCTGGTAAGTGCCATGCAGGTGACCTTGGGACTCAGGGATGAGGTGCGATCTGGTCACTCAGGGCTGGTCCTGAATTCATGATTGTGTCTGTGGTCAATTGGAGCTACTAGTAATTGCCACAGGCGGGTCCTGACCACATGGGATGTGGAGCCGTGTTGGCTGGAGCTGGGTGTGCAGGCCCTCACCCACCACCAACACGGGCCAGTGAATGCAGGCGGGGGCTCGCTCCCTCCTCCACAAGACCGTCTCGGCCTTGTTGGACCCATGAATGTTGCAAACCATTCGCTCACCATGCATCTCTCTTTCCATTTTTGACTCTGAGTGATGCTGTGACCACACTGTTGCCACCAGGTGGCCCCGTTTCCTTCCATTTTGCAGGTGGCTCAGTGTAGGGGCCTCTGATCTTACTTGGAGGGTCAGTAAGGTGACAAATAAACGTGCCCCCTGCTCACTTCAGGGAACAGCTTCTACCCCGGAGATATTTTTCTAGTTTTTGGAAAAGCACAGCTATGACTAGAGATTGAACTAGGGCTCCATCCAGTACACAGAGCTGCTCCCCTGTCTCACTGGGTACCCGGACACTTGGAGGCCCCCCACCCCCTGTGTTGGCACCAGAGCGGGCAGGCTGGGGGGAAATCGTGTTGCTCAGAGAAGTGTGAAGAGGCAGTGAGCAGGGGCAGCCCTCCAGGGTCCATGATGGTGCTGTGAACAGGCAGCTGTCTTCACACCTCCACCTGTCAGACACCATCCTCATTTTCCCACCATTGGCTGCTCTCTCACTGACCTGTACTATTTTGCAGAGAAACTTGGGTTCCCACGGAGGTGCCCTGACGCACGACGTTACCGTCCACTTCTTCAGGGTAATTCCCTTTCCCTCTACCTCCCACCTGGCCGTGCAGGAGCCTTGTGTCTGGTGCTGCTGGGAAGCCACAGTGTCTTTCAGGGCTTGGGTTCACATGCAAACCGCTAAACTTCTGGCACATTCTCTTCTATAGGGGCTCCTCCAGGCCTGCTCACGAAGCAGAGACCCCGCCCTGACAGCCAACCAGATCCTGACCGCCTGTCAGACCGAGTGCCCCTTGGTTTTAACCTCTGCTCTGGTAGGCCCAGCTCTCCTGCTGGAGGTGTTGTCTGTTCCCCACTAAAATCTCATCCCAGTTACTATAATTCAAGAGAAAACTTGGGGAGAAGTGGGGGTAGGGAGAATATGTCAGGACACAGGTGGGGTGACAGGTCCCCTGGCTGCCACCCTGCGCCTGCCTCGGGCAGCATGGACACGCAAGTGTGAAGGAGCAGCCTTCCGGCATGTGCCTGGGCATTGGCTCAGCACCTGCTGTTCAGCGTTGGCTGAGGTTGGGCGGTATCGGTCTGTGCTCTCCTGTGGGTGTAACTTTGTGTTCGCTGCATCTGCCGTCTCGGCTGCTGTCTCAGGATGAACAGAGGCTACCTCAGCCCCTGCCAGAGGCCTTGGGTGGGACCTTTGGGTGCCGTTGCTGGCTGTCTTAGCACCCTAACACAGCTTTCTCTCTCCCTTCTCCATCTCTCTGGTGGGATTCTGACACTAACAGTATGGAACTTGAGCTACTTCACAGGCAATGGTGGTGTTTCCCCTGTAGCTCAGTGGGTGACCTGTCCCGTGTTGCTCAGCGGGGATATTGGGGAACTGGCTGAGCTATTGGACAGTGTGGCCGACCCCACGCACAGGCACCTCTTTAGGCAAGGCTTCTGGCTTCCAACCATGTCCTTGGCACAGGCAGATGAGGGTGCCCCACGGAACGGCTCTGAGCCTTCCTGAGATGGAGTGCACGAGATGCTGCCCATGACCTTCTGAAGTGCTGGGTAGATGTGAGCCGGCCTGGGGGTGGTGTCAGCTGGTGGAGTGGACATACCTCTCTTGCCCCAACCTCAGGGCCCTGATCTGTTGATTTGTGACCTTTCTCTCCGGCAGTTGTGGTGGCTGCGCCTAGAGCCCGAGCTTCTCTGTCGGTGGAGGTGCTTCCAGAGCCCGCTGCCCCGAGAGCTGCAGAGGCTGCGTGACGCCTGGCAGTTTGCCCGCAGGTGGGTGCTGACAGTGGGGCGTGGGGAGAAAGTGCTCTGGGTTATCTCCATGGATACCTTAGGGTGTTCACAGGGTGCCTTGTGGGCAGGTGCTACAGGACTCAGCGGCAGAACTGATCTGACAGGTCCCTGAGTGAGAATTCAGGAATGTTTTGGGAAAGACCGATTTCAGCCTAAGTAATCAGTTAAACCCTGCTCAGGTTTCTGAGCCTGAGTGACCTGGTTGACCCACTCTCCTGGGACTGCTGGGCCAATGGTCTCCAGTATCCTGCTGGATGTGGGGTTCTGTGAGGTCATCAAAGGAATCTCAAGTCCCCATCTAGCCGCCTTTCATTTCTGTGACTTGCGTTTTTATCCCTGATGTGCACCCGTCTCCCTGCAGGGTCAGGGGTGCTCAAAATCTGCTCAGGAAACAAGGCAGGCAAGTCCTGCCCACCCACCTCCCTCTAGAGTAGATGGTGCGTTCCACCCCATTATGAATTTCCAGCCTGGTTTTCACCTGCCGCAGAGCCTTTCTGAGCAGCACTGCAGTCAGCAGGGTCCGAGCCGCAGACTGTGGGCCATGGGCCTCAGCTCAGGCACTGGGACCAGTGCCCTGGTCAGGTCCTACCGCGCCTTGTGTCCAGGGCACAGGCATGCTGCAACCAGAAACTGGACCCTAAACCAAGGATGAGCCCATGACAGGCTTGGGCTCTGCAGGCTGTTTCTGCCGACTCTGAGCCCCTCATGGCTCACCCTAGGCGGGTGGGTCTGCACTATGACAGTTTTGGGAACAAGGACCTTAGGTTTTCAGTGGTGACTTGACTGACAGGCTCCTGTGATGACACACATCTCTCTTCTTCCCAGCCTCCTGTCCCCCGACACAGAGTCCCCCGACACAGTGGCCCCCACCTCGGGCCCGGCCTGGGTCTCTGCTGCTGCGCTGCACTTTGCGATTCAACAAGCTGGGCAAGGGAGTCTGAGGAGAGGCCTGGAGAAGCTGCGCTGCCCCACGGAGGAGGCAAGGACAGCTCTTCTCTCTCCCTCCCCAGCAGGCCCGCTGTCAGTGTTCTGGTCAGTGGTGTTTCTCAGAGCTCACCTAATGACTGAGCTTTCCCAAGCACAGACAGGAAGTTTGGAGATTCTGACACTTTATTTGAAAGTAAAATTTGCTGAGTTTAAGATTTCATAAGACTTTGACTCTCAAGTTTATTAGTAAAAAGAATATCTTAGTTTCATTTTTGAAGTGCTTTCATTGATCTTTTTCTTATTCACATCACAACCCCAGGCAGGGCTGTCAACTGTCCAGTGGAACCTGGTGTCCATTTCCACACCCTAGGTTCACATGCACCACAGTTAGGCACAGGCCGAGAGACAGGGCAGGTGGAGGGCAGGTGCTCTGAGTCCAGGCTGGCACCTTGAAATGTCCCTACTGGGAGTTGTGGGACCGTCTGTAGCCAGGGCACTCGAGGCCACCTGTCAGCTCAGCACGTGTCCACCTGCTGGACAACTAAATCAGTTGCTGAGCCAATCTATTTTTGGTGATTAATAAAGTAAAAAACCTACAAATAAGATTCTTCCATGATTGTTTTCAGGTGGTTCTGTTGGAAGGCCTGGTGACAGGCCTGACCAAGGGGAGAGGACAGGGTCCACAGAGGTGCCATCCAGCCTGGGTGTGCCTGCGGTCAGGGTCAGAGAGGCGGGATGTAGCCTGTGGGTTTACCACCAGAGTTTTACAAACATTTCTGGACACAAAGCCAGGGAACGAGGCTGAGCTGGTGGCTCACTGCACAGATAAGCTACCTGTGGTGGGGACACACACACCAGGGAGACCCCTGGCAATAGCCTGGTTTAAAGACGAGCATAACAATGATCAGTCAGTAATCATTTTACACAATTAATTTCTGCTTAAACGTGGGAATTTTTCTTTCTGAGAAGATCCACTTAGAGGAAAAGTTTGTGTCCTGGGCCTGTAAGTGGTGGTGAGGAATGCTGCATTCCACACCTAGGACTGCGCTGTGGGGACAGCACGGGTGACTTCACGTTGCAAGTGTCCCTGTTTGTATTTGCAGCTGCTGGTTGTCCTGTTTTTCTTTTCCTTGATGGGCCTGCTGTCGACATACCTGACCCCACACGTATGTTATCCCTCATGTGTCAGGGTTCTTCCCCAGGTTCTGGAAGCTGCAGGTCCTCGGGGGCCCAGCCCTCCTGGGTCGGGGGGTTGGCGGGGGGGGAGTCCTGTGCTCACTGGAGTAGGAGCTCCTCGGCCTTGGCCTTTGTTTTGATGTCTTACTTCAGCTCTTGGGCCCCAGGGTCCCTGGCCACCTCCTCCTGCCGGCGTTCCCTCCATCAGAGGCCTTGAGCGACACGCTCTGTAACAAGGAAAGGCTCCCTTCTGTGAAGAGGGTCGTCCCTCTTCCCCACATGCCCAGCCTGAACCCAGCAAGAACATTCAGCTCTGCAGCCACCGCTGTCCGAGTCATTCTTCCTCTTCTGTGGGTCACAGGCTGGCAACTGCCTGACGGCTTTGGACATTTGTGCCGAGATCTTGGGGTGTTTGGAGAAGAGGAAGGTGCCCTGGCTGCCGCTCTTTCGGTTGACAGAGACAGGTAAGAAATCCACTGAGACCTGATAGCCAATGGCCTCTAGTCATCCGCCATTGGCTAGGAGCGCAGCTGACCCAGCAGGGTCCGACTGTGGCTTTTGACATTTGAGTCTCTTCAGAAGCAATTTTCAAATAGTTATCTTCTTGCAAAGCATATAAACCCTACATTTTCATCAGGACAAAAGCCTGTAAAAGAATTTAGTGGAGCACCAAGGACCCCAGGGTGGCACTGACTATCATGTGGGGTCCACCTGCCTGGCCCACAAAGGTACACAAGGTCCTCTGAAGACACCGGTCCTGGGGGGGGGGGGGGCAATCAGGGCTGACTGAGCCCCTTGGGTTGTAGATGCCGGCCTGGGTCACCTCCTCCTCCTCCTGGCCCCGGACCAGCATGTCAGGCTGCTGCCAGTCGCCTTCTACAGGTAACTCCCTGTTCTGGTCAGACCACAGTGGGTCTCCCTCCAGATGGCAGAGGTGGCCTGGAACTTCCTGTGCCAACTGTCCTTCTCTGGGAGGTCTTGTTGTCACCTGACATCTAGTCTCGCCATCAGCCTCCTCTCCTACTTTGACGAAGACGCCCTCACCCAGAATGATGCCTTCCTGCACATTGCAGTGGACATGTATCTCAAGCTGCTTGGCCTCTTCGTAGCTGGGGAGACAGGTGTACTCTCGACTCTGGCCAGCAGGACTCAGGAGCTCCAGGGCCAGGCAGGTGAAAGGGTGGGCTGTCCGGGCAATTGGCACATCCCACGGGCCCACCTCCTACAACCCAAGGGGCAGAGGGCACATCCCACGGGCCCACGTGGCAAGCTCTCAGGTGAGGACCCCTCCTGGCACACATGTGGGCACCTGACTGTGGCTCTGTTCTCTCTAGGGCTGCCCTGTCGGCCTGATCACAAAAGCTCGTCTTTTTCTGCTGCAATCAATACCTCGGTGCTCCAGAAAGAGCTTCTCTAACATGGCAGAGGTAACGCTTAAGTGTTCCCCGTGGTGTTTTCTCCCCATGGTGTTTGTGTATAATCCAAATCACTATGCAAGTGTGAGGATGCGGAGGCCCAACACATGGCCACTTTCTGGTCAGCTCTGGTCACCAGTTCCCCCCCATGCCTTGGTGTTGGGGCTGTGCCGCACTGAGCATGGTGTTTTCTTGCAGCTGCTGGCCACTCGTGAAGACTGTGACCCCGAAGTGAGTGCTGCGCTCCTGAGCAGGCAGCGGGACGTGCGGGACACTGGCCTCTCCCAGGAGCCCTGCCTCTTCTGACTGGACCCGCACACGCACTGCTCCTTTGTAAATAATTTATTACGAGCATGACGTGGAGCTCTTGTTGCACGAAAAAGTGGATTACAAACCTCCGTGGCTGCTTGCGTGAGGAACAGGACTCTTCAAAATTTGTGTCTGGCCCCAAGTCCATGTTCATAGGAAAATAAACTGCTGGTCCCAGAATGGATGCAGAAAGGCTACCTCGGCCTTGCACTGCCCCCCCACCTTCCAGCACAGGGGTGAGGTCCAGCATGGGGTCTCTCCGAGCGAGCCAAGCTGTGCCTTCAGGTCTCATGGGAGGAACTATAAAGGCGTCCTTCCACCCCACCTACCACCTGCTGAGTTCAGGTGCTGAGCACCCTCAGGTGGGCTCAGGCTTCACAGCCTGGCCCTCTGTGGTCCTGGGCGATGGCTCCGGGGGCAGGGCCTTGTCCTGGGTCTGCGTCAGAGGGTGGACCATGGACATGTGCACGTTAAGATTGTGAGCCTTCTCGAACCGCCGGCCACACTGGTCACAGGCAAAGTCCAGCTCAGTCTCAGCCTTATGTTTGGTCATGTGGTACTTGAGGGATGCCCGCTGCCGGCACTGGAACCCACAGACTTCACACCTAGGGGACAGGGGGAGTGAGCAAGGATCTGGGTGCCTGTGTGGCCACCAGGAGACCCCAGGTCACACTTACTGCAGAGGCTTGGCTCCCGAGTGCCGCATCTGGTGGACAAGGAGGTGTTTCCGCTGCTTGAAGGTCTGTCCACACTCATCACAGATGTAGTTCCGCACCTCTGAGGAGAGACAGGTGAGCACAGGCCCCAGAAGGCCCACCTTCCGGGCTTTCTACACTCAGTGCCCAAGCAGGGGACCTTGCTGACCTGACTTTACTCAGATGAGAGACAATTTTCATACAAATCATTAGCGGAGCCCTGCAACCCATGTCTGGAGCTTCTTCTAAATCCACTGCATGGTGGAAGCCAGTTTTCTTAAACGTCTTGGAAGGCCCTCTACCTGCTTGAGCACAGATTCTCAGAGGAGCCACATCACAAGGTCTCAGGTACTGCCACTCCACATGGGACCCCCAGGGGAGCCCCCATCCTGGAAGTCAGTTTCTTAGACTCTTGAACAAAAACCAAATGGTCAAACTATACAACCGATCCGATCCTGGACAGTAGGAGTATGTGTGGTTCCTGTGTTTCCTGACGTGGGTGGTGTGGGTCACACCATGAACATGATGCATCTATCAGCCCAGGTTGTGACAGAGAGAAGTGGTGGCCCTTGAGCTGACGGTGGTGGCTGCATCTGAGCCTTTGTCTCACCATTTCTACAATGCATGTGGCTTCTTATCCCAAAAACATGACTTTTTAAAAAAAATTAAAAAACCCACCACAATACATGCACAGAAAGGCACAGGGATTTCTTTGCTGCCAGTTCCACACTGACCAACTGAGCTGACTTGTCCACACTGCAGCCCACGAACAACACAGTACCCACGAGGCCAAGATGGGGACCCTGGGGGCTGTTCCCATGAGGGGGTCAGGGAAGCACCTGTGTGGATGAGCTTCACATGCCGCTGTAGGTAGCGGTCAATCATGAACACCTTGTTGCAGCCAGGGTGGGGACAGGGCCTCTCGCGGACTTCCTCATGGTGCTCCTTTATGTGCTTCTGCGGGGTAACAGTGAGGCCCTGAGTGCTGGGCTGGGCCTGGACAGCAGCTCACCCACCACACAGCACCTGCCGCCTCTGAGCCCTGTGCACCACCCCTCACTCAAGACGGGTGCTTTCCCAAGAGCAAAGGCCGGTTCATCCTCCCCCACGCAGCATGGCAATGGCGGGGTCGCTTCACATCTCCATTTCCCCAGGTTCACGGGCACCCTTGGGTGAGTCTGGGCCTGACACCTCCCCCTGCTCCCGCAGACTCCTGCCCTGGCTTCAGTAGCACCTTCCTTACCTTCATGCCATCAGCCCCTCGGTACACAGCTGTGCAGCCTTGATATGGGCACTTGTAGATGGTGGGCAGCTCCTCCCTAAAACACAGGGCACCATGGAGCTGCCGCCCTGGCCGCACACCCGGCCGTGCAGCCCACACCCGGCCTCACCTCTCACAGCGCAGCTTGTTCTTCCAGCCCGGCTTCGGGCCAGGCTTCTTTCGGATTTTTGGTTCTTCAGGCTTCTTGACCTCTTTGCTCCCATTCTTTTTACCAGAGACTCTGGGGGGGGGGGGGGGGGGTAAATCAGATGCAGTGATAGGTCTGACCTCTATACACGGGTCTCACTTTCCTTCATGTTCTCCGATATGATTCAGCTTCCAGGGCTAGCCTGCTTCAGTCTATGTGCTAACTGGGTGCCCTGAACTGGACCCTCAGCCACCAAAGCCAGAACAACTCAGTAGGCAGATGCCCGGTACTGCCCCCATGGGAGGGCCAAGTGCAGGGACAATGACTACAGAAGTGGGTTTTTAGGACTGCAGTCTTACACCCTATTCTAAATATCAAAACCAAACCCGAGACGCCATGGAAAAAGGTGGAATACAGAAGCTTTAGGGGTCAGTCCCTGGACCAAAACAACCATTAAGCTAGAAGAAAGATCAGATCCAGCAGCTGTGGAACTTTGGACCCTGATGGGAGACTCACAGCAACCAGAAGTCCTTGAGGGGCAAGTGCTGCCTCTGGGAAGAGTGTTCTACGTACTCCACCAGCTGCCACCCCATTCAGCTCTGCCACGGGCCGGAGCGGATCATGGGACTTGGTGCGCGACTGGTAGGGTCTAGTAAAAGTTTAGAGAACACACGTCTTCCTTTTTGGACCCAGACATTTAAGGAACTCGGTCAGAAATGGAAGGAAGCTCTGGCTGGTGTGGCTCATTTGGGCATCTTCTTGTGCACCAAAAGGTGGCTGGTTTGATTCCTGGTCAGGGCACATGCCTAAGGGTGTGTATGAGGCAGCCCATCAATGTTTCGCTCTCAAATTGATATTTCTTTCTCCCTCTCCCTTCCTCTCTAAAAATAAAAAATCTTTAAAAAAAAAGGGGGGGGGGGCATCTGTAATACTTTCAACAATAAATATGTTATAATTAAAATAAAGTTAAAAAGAAATAGAAGGGAGCACCTGGGGCCATATGTGACTAGCCATAGCTGACATCATCTTCAATGGTTAGAGACTAAAAAGTTCCCTCTGAGATCAAGAATATAATGCTGGATATCCTAGCCAGAGAGATTAGGCAAGAAAAAATAAAAGCCATCTAAATTAGGAAGGAAAATTACCTCTATTCACAGATGACATGATTTTATATATAAAGAACCCTACAGAGTCCCCATACAAAATAAAATCAGCAAAGTTGTGGGGTGCAAAATCAGCACACAAACACCAGTTCTATTTCTACACAACAACAACCCAAAAAGGAAATTAAGAAAATTCATTTGCAATCACATCAAAAATAATATATAATAAATAAACTTAACCAAAGAAGTGAATGACTTATACACTGAAAACTACAAAACACTGATGAAAGAAATGAAAGGCCTAAATAAGTGGAAAGGCATCCCATATTCATGGATTAGAAGACTATTAAGATGGCAATGCTTCTCCCAAAGCAAACTACAGATTTAATCTCTATCTAAATCCCAATGGTGTTTTTAGTAGGGGAAAAAAAATCCAAAATTTCACGTTGAATTTCAAGGGACCCAAATAGCCAAACAATTTTGAAAAACTGATGGGAGGACTCAACTTCCTGAATACAAAATTTGCTACGAAGTTACAATAATCGAAACTGTGGTGCTTGCATAAAGACAGATGCGTAGACCAATTGAATAGAATTAAGAGGATAGAAATAAACCCTCAAAAGTACAATCAACTATTTTCAACAAGAGTGCCCAGATTAGCCGAAACCGGTTTGGCTCAGTGGATAGAGCGTCGGCCTGCGGACTGAAAGGTCCCGGGTTCGATTCCGGTCAAGGGCATGTAACCTGGGTTGCCGGCACATCCCCAGTACGAGGTGTGAAGGAGGCAGCTGGTCGATGTTTCTCTCCCATCGATGTTTCTAACTCTCTATCTCTCTCTCCCTTCCTCTCTGTAAAAAATCAATAAAATATATTTAAAAAAAAAAAAAAAAAGAGTGCCCAGATTATTCTACAGGGAAAGGACAGTCTCCAACAAAGGTGCTGGGAAACAACATCTACACGCAGAAAGAAACTACCCCTAATGTACACTACATACAAAAGTTAGCTCAGATCAAAGGCCGGAATATGAGCTAAAATTACAAAGCTCTTGGAAGAAAACAGCAGTAAGTCTTCATGATCTTGGACTTGGCAATGGTTTCTTAAATATGACACAAAAGCACAGGCAGCAAAAGTAAAAATAGGTAAACTGGACTTCGAAATCCTAACTTTTGCACACCAAATGACACGACCAAGAGAGTGAAATAGATGACCCACTGAACAGGAAAAACTACCTTATAACTCAATAGCAAAAAGACAACCCAATTAAAATATAGGCAAAGGACTTGGAGGGCATTTCTCCAAAGAAGATATAAGCATACACGTGGCACTGGCCGAGTAGCTCAGTTGGTTAGAGTGTTGTCCTGATAATCCAGGGTTACAGGTTCTATCCCAGTTAGGGCACATACAAAAGTCAATCAATGAATGCATAGATAAGTAGAACAAATTGATGTTTTTTCTCTTTAAAAAAAAATGTGAAAAGATGCTCAACATCACTAATCATTAGATAAATGCAAAGCAAATTAACAATGAGGTACCACTTCCACCCATTAGGATGACTGTACCTCAGTGTTCAGAGCATTATTCACAATAACCAAAAGGTGAAAACAACCCAAGATGTGGTTAAGCTCCGACTCGGGCTATAATATGGTAAATCTCAAAAGGAGCCAGTCACAAAAGGACAAATATAATCCCACTGAGGTCCCTAGACTAGAGGTTGTCAGGGCCTGGGGGAGGACAGGGAAGTCATTGCTTAATGTGTACAGAGGTTCTGCTCGGGGTGGTGACAAGTTTGTAAATAGTGGTGATTGTTGCACAACATTGTGAATGTACTTAATGCCACTGAACTTAAAAATGGCAAACTGTGTATGTTACCACAAATTGTAAAGAAGGGTTATAAATAGTTGTCCTCCCTTTAATGAGAAGATTAAAAGAACCTTTTTGATGACTGCGCAGGCTTCTCTCCTTGTCTCAAGTAACTGTGCTTTGAACCTGGCTGCATGTCCCAATCACTGGCCTCTACCCTCTTCTGAGTGGCATGGCACCTGTCGGCTGCACTGACAGGTAATTTGCCATTTCCCGCCCACCCTGGACTACATTTGCAGAGAGCAGGAGGCTTCAGGGAGCCTGTGGGTTTCACAGGTGGATGGGACAGCTGGGGGTGGGGGTGGGGAGCCTCAGGGCTGCACACTGACTGATGTCTCCCCAGAGCTGCCTATTGTCCTGTTTCTCCGTAACCCATGTCAGAACTTCAAGGAAAAGAACTCGTGATTGCTTCTCAATCTGTCTCTGCGTTTTCTTGGCTGATGGTGTGTGCTTGTTTCACTGTGCTGTGAAACGCTGAAGGACAGTGCCCATGTCGGGCATCGACACTGCAGGGGTTTGGGGGTTCCTGGGCACAGGGTTGGGAAGAAAGTGACACAAATAAAAATCATCCCTTCCTGCCAGGACCCTACGTTCTACCTGCAGAGACAAGTCCTTGAAAAGAGAAGGTCAACACAAGGTCACAGAAGCTCCCCAACAAGGAAGTGGCATAGAAATCGGTGCCTGAGGCAGAGCTGTGAACAAGTGCAGGGCTGAGTCCAACCCCAGAGACTCAGCACCTAGAGCAGGAATCAGAGGCTGGCCGGGTGGTGTGGCCGTGAGCAGGACTGGCACAAGGCAGGCAAAGAGCTCCAAAATGAGGCTGGGTCATGCCCACGGGCTCCTGCCATCCTCACCTGGACGTCAGCTCCCTCACGAATGACACTGAGGCCAGGGCCCAGAGCTGTCCTGGGGAGGCCTCAGCTCCCTCAGAAGCCACACTGCACTGGGCTTGGCAGGCCGATCCAAAACACCATGTGCGGGGAGCACAGACATCCAGCATCCAGCTCCCCGATGGACACCAGCCCCAGGCCTTGCACCAAGACCCACTTACTTCTTTTCTGGGTAAGGCTCAAAGGACTCATCTGAGGACTGGGTGTTCTGCTTCTTGTCATTGTCGTCTTCACTCAGGAAGTCCCTAGGACAGAAGAGAGAGCCTTTAGCAAAGCTCTGGGTGGGTGACAGATCCGATGCGACTTCCTGCCTGCAGACACCATACAGATCCCCACAGTCCATGTTTTAGTTCTGAAAAGACTGAAAGAAACCTAAAAGCCCCCAATATCTACCCCATCTCCTTCCATGCTCTCCTCACATCAGGACCCCAAACTCAGAAGGAACCTCTCCAAGGAGGCCCCAGGTGGGTGTGAAGACCCCAGAGGTGGTGGGCTTCTGAGTGGACGCTCAGAACAGCCCTCACTCACCCTGTGAGCACCTGTCCAACTGACAGGTCAGCTGACAGCCATTTCAAAGGTCACAAAGGCCAGAAAAAGCTCTGCCTGTAACCTTCGCCCTCAAGTATGAATCACTGTTCACTCTGTTGGCTCGCCATGGCCTTCCCCTTCGGCCGCCACCCGTCGGACAGAACGGCTCGAGGCTGCAAGACGCCCGGCCACGCCTGGTCCCGGGGTGTTTCTAGCACATACCCTCGGGTTCTTCCGGCACCTTGGCCACTGGTGCCCCACTGGAGCTGCACTGAAACTGTCCTACTCTACGGACAAGGGTGCCCCTGCCTTCCAGCCACAGCTAGTGGGGTCAGGCTGGAAGGGTCTGAGGTGCCTGGCTCAGCGGCAGGGGGGCAGGAAGTAGACAGCCCCCGTCACACTCGTGCCACGACAGGGCCAGAGGCTGCGTCCTCTGCTCGAGGAACATGGGGGCAGCACAGAACTAAGGCCTGAAGCAGACCAGGGGCAGCAGCAGAGGGTGCCCCCGGGGCCCTCCCAGGAGCTCTGCACACGCAGGTCCCGCTGCCTGGCAGCTGCATCAGCGGGGTGCCCTCTGGGACCCAGGAAGCCCCGAATCAGGACCGAGAAGCCTGGAAGCACCCCTGGCCAGGACATGGACAGCGAGCCCCTAGGATGGGAGAGTTTGGTTCTCCAAGGAGAAATTTTAGGCTGTTTAAACCCACTCTTCTCTCACCCCTCAGAAAGGTCACTGAACTCGTCTTTTACCCGATCATCCGAGGTTGAAGATGGAAGCTGCTTCTCACCCAACTGCCCTGAGAAACAAAGAACAAGGCTCCTGTTACCAACTGGTGCGTAGGCAGGGCTCCCAGCAAGGAGGCATGGCCGCCTGACGACAGAGCCTTCCTTGTGAGCCTGGGGTCCTCCAGCCTCACATCCCACCCACCTCCCAGCTCCATCCCCCACAAGGTCCCAACACTGCCAACCTCACAGGCCACCCGTGTCCAGCACAGGCAGCACTGAGCCCCCGATACCCAGCGACAGTCACAGCTGCCGACCTCCTCCCGAGGTTCCGATCCAGCTGTTTCAGGGGGGACGACTCACACGTCATGAATGGATCGCGTGCACAGTTTAAAGAGCCGTGCAGCCCTAAGGGCCCTCCGCACAGTCCCCGCTTCCTCCAGCCTGAGCATCGCCCGCTCCGAGCCATCCTGGGAGTGGCACTTTCTGAAAGGACTCGCACTCGAGTGGCCGAGCGCCCACTGCAGACGGGCACACATGGCAGCTGACAGGCAGGAGCCGGCCTGGCCCACTGCACCACCCAAGGGCCTGTTTCCCTCACCACACAGCGAAGGAGCCTGTCCACACGTCCCACTGGGGTGTCACTAGGGTGCTGGCTGAGGCCCAGGAAATGACCCAAAAAAGCCTCAGGCACAGCTGTCCTCTTCCCCCACCCCCTGCAACAAGGCCCCATTCTTCCTCCCTCCTCCCCTGGCCGGAGCAGGCGGTGAGGCGGGATAGCAGAGGCGTGCGCCTCACAGGCAGGGCCAGCACCGGGTCTCAGCCCTCCCTGCCGCCAGATGCCCACAAGACTCCGCCACCACTGCCCACACGTGCAGACATCCACTTCCTGCGAGGGCCCTGCTGGCTCAGGGGTAGGAATCCTGGTCTAACAGCCCAGAGACGCTCCTACCTGGGGCCCCACTTGGGGGCAGGCTTGACTGAGGCAGGGGGCTCGGCCCAGGCCCCACAGGGCTGCCATCGGAAGGGGGCTGGACCACGTCCGTGTTGGACAGCGTCTCCGTCTCAGCCCAGGCTGTGGTCGCTCCGCCCTGGGAGCGCGGAGGGGTAGCCCCAGTGGGGTTGGACCTCCGATGCTGGGTGAGCCGGGGGGCTGTCTCCTTGTCCCACGTCCACTTGACCGACAATGCACTGTCCAGCAGGAGAGCCCCGCAGCTGGGGTCGGCGTCCATGGTGTAGTCGTGGCCTTGGTCGCAGCCCCACACGGCCTGGATGACACCGCAGTACTCGGAGGACAGCGTCCTCTGGAGGCTGGGCAGGGCCCCGCAGCTGGCCGCGTGTCCATGCACCCACCCCACCAGGCCACGCAGACCTTCCGGGCTTGACGTGATCAGGTCCACTGAGGAAAGGCACAGACAGCAGTCCCCTGGCTGGTCAGCACCCAGTGCACGGGAACCCACCTATACCCCACACTCCAGGGACGGGGACACTCACCCAGACACGCTCCCTCCTCGGCCTCTGTTGGGGGCTGGGCACCCACCCTGCAAAGAAGCAGCATGGACGTGAGTGGGGCCCGCAGCAAGTGGGGAGTAGGCTCGCTCCCTTTACCGGCTCTCCCACATGGAGCTGCCCCTGCCCCGCCATGCTGTCTCCTGACGCTCAGAGCCTTCTCGGCCCTCACCTCCCACACCAGTCGCTCTGGGGCTTCCACGTGTCCACTGCCACCGCACCATGGCTCCCCCACTGCACAGGTTCCCACCAGGCACTTCCTGTGCCGAGAACCGCACAGTACACCGGGGACTTAACCTGAGCACCCCCAAATGAACAAAGGAGGGAGCGCCTACTGTGTGCAGGGCTTCCGGGGGCCCATCGGGGACACGTTGACTCTCTGCAGGAAGGACTGGAGGAGGCCGTGGCACTGGTAGAACTGGGCGTGGCAGTTCTTGCAGACAAACTGAGACAAAGCTGGGTCCTGGTGGACGGCCACCCCCAGCAGGTGCTGGAAGTCCCTGACGAACACGCGCTCCCCTGGGGGTGGTCTCTCTGAGATCTGCCCAGGTGCCTGGGCGGAGATGCTGCGGAGGCTCCTTGCAGAGAACTTCCCGTGGCAGAGGCGGCAGTGCCCCATGGCAAGAGCCCGGCCTGTTCCTGGGCAAGCACAGGAGACCGTGAGTCAGGCCAGGCCAGACACAGCTCCAGGAGGGGAGCCCCGTGGCCAGGCAGGTCACAGTAAAGGATACAAAGTCAATGTGCAAAAACCAGTCGGAACAAACTATCAGGAAGAGAAATTAAGGAAACAATCCAATTTCCAATTGCATCAAGAAGAGTAAATACTCAGGAATAAATTTAGCCAAGATGGTGGAAGACCTGTACACCGAAAACTATGACACTGATGAAAGAAATTGAAGATACAAATAAATAAAAAAGTATTCTGTGAACTTAAAGAATTCATTATTGTTAAAATGTTCACACTACCCAAAGCCATCTAAGATTCAACACTATCCCTATCAAAATTCAAATAGCATTGTAAAAACTGATTTTGAGAGAGAGGAAAGGGGGAAGGGCAGAGAGAGAGAAACATCGATTTGTTTTGCTTATTTTACATTCATTGGTTGATTCCTTTTTTTAAATCCTCACCTGATGAAATATTTTTCATTGATTCTAGAGAGAGAGGAAGGGGGAGGGGAGAGAGAAACATCAATGTGAGAAATATCGGGCCAGTTGCCTTCTGTAAGCACCCTGACGGGGGACTGAACCTGAACCCTAATGTTTCAGGACGACAACGCTCGAACCAACTGAGCTATCCAGCCAGGTCCAACAGCACTGCTAACTAAATAGAACTAACAATCTTAAAATGTACACGGGACCAGAAGAGACCCCAAAGAGCCAAAGCGGGAGGCATCACAATTCCTTATTTCAAACTGTATTACAAAGCGAAAGTGATCAAAACCGTGTAGCTTTGGCATAAAAACAGACACATAACAGGAGGACAGAGGACCCAGAAACAAACCGGTGCACACAGGGTCAATTAGTGTATGAGCAGGGCGCCCAGAACACACAATGGTGTGGGGGAACTGGAAAGCCACAGGCGAAAGATGACACCGGACCACTATCTTCGGCCACACGCACAAGTCAACTCCGCATCGATGTCTCCATCTGCTCCCTCCCCCGTCCTCTCTGAGATCAATAAAAAAATAACCTTTTAAAAAGTACCAACTCCCACCGATTAAAGAAGGAATGGTGTGCGGCCTGGTGACTAATTCGCGGCGCTGCACTGTACGCGCGGAACGTGCTGAGAGCAGAGCCTGAAAGTTCTCAGCATAAAAAAAGAGCTGCCATTGCGAGATGATGGATGTCAACTGGACACTGCGTTCCTGTCACAACACTGACAGATGTCAATGACGCTGCGCATCTGAAGCTAACATGTGACATATCAACGGTAGCTCAGTAGAAACTTTTTCCCAAAGAAAACTCTTAACGAATGTTTTTAAAATAAATGAACGCCTGCACAGCCGTGTAAGTTCCTAAAGGGAGCTGGAAGCGTCATCCCGCGACCAGCGGAGGAGGACGGGGGCTCCCAGCTCCTCCCGCCGGGCGGGGTCCGTCCGCCACGCGAGGGCGAAGGCACCGGCCCCGGCCAGCGGCCCCCGTCCGCGCCGCGCCGCACCCACCGGTTCTGAGCGAACGAGCGGCGGCTGAGGCTGGGGCTCTGCAAGGACCTCGGGCTGCAGACGCGGCGCGGACAGGGGCCAAGGCCAGGCCCCTCCGCCCGCAGGGCTGAGCGGCCACCGCGGGCTCCGTGGGCAGGCGGGGTCGGCGCTTGCGAAACCGCACCCGCGCGGGCGCCGTGAAGGCTCCGCCCGCCTCCAGCGGCCCAAGGGCGCCGGGAAGAGGCCCGGGCCACGGTCACGGGCCGGCGGAACCCACCTGCCTCGTCGGCGCCGTCTTCGCCCGCGTCCCCGCAGGCCCGCGCCGGCCCCCAGCCCAGCCGGGCGGCCACCACGGGCGCCTCGTCCCCGCTCGGCCTGCCGCGGGAGGGGCGGCCCCGGGTCCGGCCGCCGCCGCAGCTGCCGCCCGAGCCCCTGCGCGGCCCCGCCGCCCCAGGCGACAGGAAGCGGCCGAGCCGGTCCCGTTTCATGGCGGCCGCCCCTGCGCTGCGCCCCGCTCGGCTCCGCTCGGCTCCACCCGGCTGCGCTCGGGCCCGCTCGGCTCGGCTGCTCGGCGCCGCGGGTCCTGCTCGGGCCCGGAGCTCTCGGCCGCTCAGCCGGACTGTGCTCGCTCGTCCCGCCCGACCCGCCGCTCGGCTCCGCTCGGCTCCCGGAGGCGGGACCGGAGGGGCGCGCAGGGGCAGGGCCGCGTGAGGAGGGAGGCGTGTCGGTTGGCGCGAGGGGCGGGGCGGGGGGCGGGCCGGCTGGAGGGCCTGTCACGGCCGCGGAGTGAGGGTCGCGGGGGAGCTCGCGCGCTCGCGGCAGCGCTTGTGCCGAGGTTATTGGCGAGCTCCGCCCCCAGCTCCGCCCCTTCCGCCCTGGACGCCGGGCAGGCGGCGCGGGCGGGGCAGCCGGAAGTGCGCCCGAGACGGTCCCGTGTGTTCCGGCGGTCCGCGGCTCGGGCGGCCCCCGCTCCCTCGCATCCTTCGTTCCGGGCTTCAGGCGGTTCGCCCCGCCTCTGGGCCGCCAGCACCGCCTCCCCGCCCGGCGCCATGGCCGCTGCGGCCGGGGACGGCGCGGTGAAGCCGCTGCAGTGCGCTATGAAGCTGGCCAACGGGGCCATCGAGCTGGACACCGGCAATCGGCCCCGGGTGAGGCGCGACGAGGCGCGACGAGGCGCGGCGGGCCCGGCCCCCACGAGAGGCCGGCTCAGTGGGCGTGGGCGAGGGCGGGGCAGCGGGGTGGGCGCCGGCCGGGACCCCCCGGCGGCTGCGGGGCGCCGGACGCGGTGTCGGTTCCGACCTTGGACAGCTCCCAGGCCTGTCCGCCCCGTTTTCCCGTCTGTCCCACGAGTCGGAACCGGAGCCGCGCCGGCGTTTGTAAAGGGGATGCTGCAGGGTCCGCGCGGCTGCCTCCCTCCGCATAGACCGCCAGCCGCTCCGCTCCGTGTGTGCGCTTCTCCGGGAAGACGCTGCGGATGTGGTCAGATTCCCACGGGGCGGCATCCGAGAAGGTTAAGTGCGGCTCTCGGTGCTGTGCCCTCCCTGTCGCCGCCGCCGCTGGCGGGAGGGGTGTCAGCCAGACTGGCGACCGGGTGGAAAAGCCGGCCGAGCCGCCCGGGCTGCGCGGGAGGGAGCGGGCTGCGGGCGAGCCCAGGAAACACATCCCGGGCCCTCCGTCCACTGCTGTCCCCAAGTCGGAAACCCTTCCCGCATCCATTGGATCCTCATCTCTGAGGTGTGGACTTAAACATGAATAATTTGGGGACTGGGATGCAGCGCGCGCGCATACACACACGCGCGCGCGCGCACACACACACACACACACACACACACACACACACACCATGCTGTGAGTCCCAGTGCCGCCTGGGCGCCGTGCAGGCAGCCGGACAGGATGCCCACACCCTTGAACCTGGCAATGCTCTAGAATCCCCTGCACCGGGCAGTGGGGTCCAGGAAAGGGATCGCCCAGAACCCCAGCAGGAAACAGATTCTAGGATTTGCAGCAGCACTCCCTCATTAACCTCCCAAGAAAAAAATTTACCAGCCAGCGAATGAAGGGCACAGAAATGAAACTTGTTGCATAGCGTGGAAAATGACAGCAACTCTCAAAGTTGCTTCCCCTGCCACTTCCTTCCTGTGCTGGGGAGAAAGGCGAGGGAGAAGGGATGGGGATCCAGCTGGGCACCTTCCCCTTCGGGTCTGGAGAAGAAGGATACACCGGTGCCCCAGGCGGACCAGCCAATCTGCTGACCACCTTGGGCTGGATGCTCAGGGCTCTCTCCAAGATCAGCAGACACCGTTCTGTGCTCCCCACCAGGGCGGCAGGCGGCGTGATGGGGGCCTTTGCCTCTCCCGCCTGAGCCCTGCCGTTGTTTCCCTTCCCGGGCACAGGAGGCGTATGCAGAATACCTGAGGAGCATCCACTACATCTCCCAGGTGCTGCTGGAAGAAGTGGAAAGCACCCAAGGTACAGCTCTCAGCCTCACTGCTGCTCCTGGGCTGGTCAGATTTTGGACACCTAAGCCCTTGGTGGGTTCAGGCCTGGGGGTGTCCTGTCCTACCCACTTGGTCATTAGCAGAAGGTGAATGGCTGGGCACTCAGTCAGCATGAGCTATCGTGGTGTGATGCGACGCGGGGGGTAGTCGGGTAGGACGTGACCAGGGAGGAGTGACCGGAGCAAAGGCTGGGGGCAGCCTTCCAGCAGAGGGGTGAACAAAAGCCCTGAGCTGAGAGTGGGTGCTGGGTGTGAGGAAAGGCAGGCAGGCCCGGGCAGGTTCGTGCATTAGGGGCAGGCAAGGAGCTGGGGTGGTTCCCACAGGAGGGTTAGCTCATGGAGAGGCTGGCATGGGGGCAGAGCCTCCAGGAGGTCCCCATGGTGGGGACAGCAGTCGTGAGACCTCCTCGAGGTGGATGGCCTGGAGAATGTTCTTTGAAGGTGGACGTCACCAGACTTGCTGGAGGGGGAGAATTCTGCTTGAGGGCACCTTGGTTGGGGAGAGGTGGGAGTCACCATGGTCAGAGCAGCCCTAGGGAGCCAATGAGCTTAGCAGAGGTCTGGGGACTGCAGGATGGGGACTGGGAGGAGTTTGGGGCAGTAGCCCAGGAGGTGTCCTGGGGGAGAGAGACCCTGAGAGGTTGGGGAGCACTTGGGACTAGGGAAGACGTGGGGGTGAGGGCAGTTTCAGTGGGAGTGTGTTGAGGGGCTGGCTGTGAAGGGAGCAGGAGGTTGGTCAGGACCTGGGCTGGTGGTGTCCAGGGGAGTGGGGAGGCAGCTCCTACAGCGGGTGTCTGCTGGTAGGAGAGTCTATAGAGTGGAAGCCCTAGGGAGGGTGAGGGTGGGCTGAGCACAGCCGAAGGCCAGAAAGTGGGCGAAGACGTTGTCTCTGTGAAATGGTCCCTGAATGGTGGCCCACCTGCTGGAGGGGCTGTGGGTGCATGTGACGTCCTCAGGAGAAAAGGCCCCGTTGGGTAGAGAGAGGCTCTGACGATCCAGCTGAGACAGTGGGACAGTCAGTCAGATGCTGGGCTGGCCCTGCTCAGAGCCCGAGGGCTGATGGTCAGAGTGAGGGGTGGGAGGGCTGGCCTGGGAGTCGGAGGTTAGGAGACAGTCAACATGCCCTTGTGTTTATCTCAGCAAGAATCTGGTTAGTGAATGAGTGATGGTAACCAGTCTTCCTGTCCGTGCCCCAGACGCTGGGGAGCCCGTGCCCCCGGATGCCCTGAAGATGCTGAAGCTGGCAGAGCAGTGTCTGGAGAGAGCCCAGTCGACGGTGGCCAAGCTTGGTGGGTCTCCAGCAGGGCCATCCCCCCAGGTTTGTCTCCTCTGTGGCCTGTGGGGCCCTGTGCCAATTCATGGCTCTGTGTGCCTCGCAGGGAAAGCCTGCCTGAAGCCAGCCATGCCCGTGGCGGCTGCTGGCCCCTCGCCTACCAGCCGACACCGCCGGGTGTACTCGGACGAAGGGGGGAAGCTGCTCCCGTTCCTGCCGCCAGAGATCTTCCAGAGGCTTCAGGTGGTGGAGTCGCAAAGCTCTAAGAAGTAAGATGGGGGGGGGGGGGCGCCGGCACAAGGAAGGTGGGTGGAGCCTGGGTTTGGCCTGCGAAGGGAGCTCACCGTGGCAGGGTTAGTTTAGGTGAAATGGGTCCCAGGATGGAAATGCCCGTGTGCCTGGCGGAAACACATACAAACTGTCCTTGGAGAAAAGCTCCTTTAACTTCCGTAAAATAAGTGGCACAGGGTCCGAGATCTCCAAGCACACAAGGAAGTAAGGAACCGAGGGAACGACAGCAGGGACAGAGTACAAAGCTGTCGGATCGAGTTACCAGGCACAGCCTGTAAAGCAGTCGTGCTCTCTGTATTTAGAAATGAAAAGCACGTGTGACGATGCCTACAGGTTGCCCTGGCCAGTGTGGCTCAGCAGTTGAGTGTCGTCTGTGCACCAAGAGGTCACAGGGCATACGCCTGGGATTTGGGCCTGATCCCCAGTAGGGGGCATGCAGGAGGCAGCTGATAAGTGTTTTTCTCTCATCGATGGATGTTTCTCTTTTCCTCCCTCCTTCTCTCCCTAAAATCAATAAAAACATCTTTTTTAAAAAAGAAAAGACAATACCTGCAAAGAAAAGAAATACCTGCAGGAACAAGAAATTATAAAATCTGACCTAGCAAATAAAGAATCAAGTAGAAACTAAATGAAGACTATACCACCACCATTATTGTTAAACATGACGTGATAACAGTAACAACAAATTACAGTTGATCCTTGAACTGCTGGGGGTTGGGGGCACGGAACACCATGCCTCAGGCTGCTCCGGAGGCTCCAGGCCGCTGGCTCGTCCACCTGGGGCTCTGGGGCAGGGCCAGGCCCAACGCTTCCACCCCAGGGCAGCCTTTCTCCCCGTCGCCCACCCAGGAAAGCAGGAAGAGGTGGGACCGAAGCTTTGGTGGTGGGTGGCTGTGGGAGCTGTTCTCCAGTAGAGGTGGTTGTCCCTTTCTTGGGCTGCTCTTGGGTGCCTTGGTGCCTTAAGAGTCTCATGTTGTTGCCGAACACACATGACTGAATTGCATCAAGGGCTGAGGTCTGGCTTCCTGTGAAAAGTCAGCCGTCCTGGCAACAGGACACCCGCATTTCAGGGGGCTGTGGTCCAGTCCCTCCAGACACCTCCCTCCTTTACACTTCCTGCCGACTCCACGGCTACTCCCTCACGTCCCGGCCTCAGGGCTGGGTCGGGAAGGGTTCTCGGGTCCCCAGAACATCGCTGGGCTTCCTGGGCCTGGACAGCAGCTTGTCCCGTTTCCAGGGAGCTGACGCCCCTGGAGGAGGCCTCCCTGCAGAACCAGAAGCTGAAGGCCGCCTATGAAGCCCGGATGGCCCGTCTGGACCCCAGCCAGGCCCTGCAGAAGACGTCTCTGGTGAGCAGGCCCCGGGGAGGCTGTGTTGCTGGGGGAGGGAAGCAGGCCTTACCCCCCCTCCCCTCCCCTCCCAGACCCTGTCCCTGCAGCGGCAGATGATGGAGAACCTGGTGATCGCCAAGGCCCGGGAGGAGACTGTATCCTTTCTGTCCACCAGCCTCTGCGTCCAGAGGGGGGGAGAGCAGCAGGTGACAGGGTCAGGGTGTGGGCACGACCTTCTTCGGCTTCGGGAGAGCCATGTGCTCGGGGAATGGGCCGCACCCCCCCTTGGCAAAGACCGTCCTGCCCCCCAGCAAAGGGACTCCTCTCCATCCTTCAAGTCACCTGCCTCCCTCGCTAGTGGGTGCCCGTCCTCCAGCGCCATCACTGGACCGGACCTCCTGAAGGGCCGAGGCAGTGCCCTGCCCACTGGACCCTGAGTCCGGCCGGGCTTAGCGCAGGTGCAGGGCATCGGGTGCGGCCTTAACTCTGCGCCAGCTGCAAAGGAAGATGGAGGAGCGGCGGCTGCGGCTCCAGGAGGCCGCCAACAGGTGCGTCCCCTCCCATCGGTCCAGCCTTGGCCTCAGGGCAGCTGGGAGGACGGGGGGGGGGGGTGCACCCAGCGCCCGAGGCCCAGCCCCGTCCGTCCTCCCCAGGAGGTTCTGCAGTCAGGTCACCCTGACCCCCGAGGAGCGGGAGCAGCGGGCCCTCTACGCCGCCATCCTGGAGTACGAGCAAGACCACGTGAGTCCCGGGGGCAGGTGCCTGGGCCACGGGCTGCGGCTCCGGGTGGGGGTCCTTGGGGCCAGGGTTACCCTCCAGCCTCCTCGTGGGACACAGGGTCCCCTGGGCCTGATGGCATTGGATCTTCACTGCACCCCAGGGTAGGTATCAACAAGGAGGCCTGGCCTTTTGGGGTGCAGTGCTGGCCGGGGCGGGGGAGAAGGAGGGACCTCCTTTCGTGGGTGTCCTGTGCTCTCCTCCACGGTCTCCTGTCCTGCAGGACTGGCCAAAGCACTGGAAGGCCAAGCTCAAGAGGAGCCCTGGGGACCTGTCACTGGTGACCAGCCTGGTGTCCCACCTGCTCAGGTACAGGGTCCTCAGGCCCCGCCCTCTGGCTGCTGGAAGGCCTAGGAGGGGAAGAGGTGATCATGGGCCGGGGGCGTGCTGCCCAGGCCCCTTTGCCCAGTGGTCTTTCAGGGCCTTTCTCTGCTTCCTCCAAGGGGTGGGCCAGACTCTGGAGGAAGGAATACGAGATGCTTGTTGGACGAGGGGTGTGGGAAGGGCGGGCTGCTCAGCCCCCAGGCCCTAGGCCAGCCAGGGGCCGCAGTCCCTCTAACCCACGGCCTCCGCTTGTGCTGGCAGCGTTCCCGACCACCCCATCGCGCAGCTCCTGAAGAAGCTCCAGTGTGCGGTGTACCGGGCGCTGTACCACGTCGTGAGCAGGGGCGCCGCGGCCGCCCCAGCCCCCGGCGGCTGCTCCCTGCCCCCTGATGCCGAGGGGCTGCTGGCTCCTGGCAGCCGGCGCCTCCGGCCCTCACAGAGTCTCTACTGCATGCTGTCCCCCCCGGAGCCCAGCCCAGCCCCGCATCCCCCTGCCGGCCCCCCCACCAGTCCCCCCACGCCCCCACTCCAGCCGGGGCCCCCCAACAGAGGGGCAGACAGCAGCCCTAAGGGGTCTCCCTCACCCCTGGTGCGCAAGGACAGCTCCTTTGAGGACCTGGAACAGTTTCTGGCCACTTCAGAGAGGGGGGGCCAGGGCCCTGGGCGGGGGACTGACCCTCAGGCCTCGGGGGTGAAGGAGGAGCCGCTGCTGGAGCCGCTGAAGAGCATCGTGAGGGACGTTCACAACGCGGTCGGTGAGGGCTCCGCAGGACAGGCGGGCGGTGGGAGCTGCTGGGACGGCAGCCAGGCCAGCCCTGACCTGCAGGGCCCTCCCCTCCACCTTCCTCTGAGCCACACATCCTGCCAGCAGGCAGGCCCCCTCCCGCCTCCGGAGCAGCTGGTCTGGCTGTGGTCCGGTTCCCTCAGTCCCTGCTGTGTCCTCCTGGGCTGCCCGGAGATCACAGCCTGGCCCCCCGCAGTCTGTGGTTGGGAAGGTCCATCCTCAGGGCCTCGCCGCCAGTGGCCCCTGCTGTCTCTTGGGCTGGACTCACGTCCTCGTCCTTCCAGACCAAGGCTGCCAGGCACAGCCCGAGGCTGACGGTGGCTCCTCCCCAGAGAGTGTGGGCTCCCTGCGGTGGGCCCAGGTGGCCAGTGACTTCCCAGTCCCAAGGAGGGAGCTGTCAGGGTTTCTCAGAACCAGAACCGAAGCCCGACAGGGCCCTGTTCTCACTGTGGGCCACGCTCTCCAAGGGACCAGGCAGTCCCCCATCCCAGGAGGTCCCCCTCCCCCTGGGTGGCTCCCCATCTCTTTGAGCAGGTCTCCCTCCTCCCCAGGAGGGTACTCCATCTCTCTGGGCCTCAGATTTCTTGTCCTTGGATTTGCTTCTAAAGCTTCTCCAGGCTCCTTCCCAGGCCGCTTCCTTGGCCCCTCAGGGGTGGGGCTGGGTAAGACCCTGTGAGCACCCAGGGATGAGGGCCCAGACTCCAGCTCTGACCCTAGGCCACTTAGACACAGGAGGGGGTGATGGGAGGGGAGTGGAGAGAGGGCCAGGCAGACAGCCCTCCCCACCGAGCCAGGATGCTAACTGTGGCCCCAGCACACGGAGGCTGGCTCTGGAAGGCAGAGAAGGTGGTGGGTGAGGACTCGTCTGGGTGACGTCCGGTGCCGCCAGCTGGCCCACAGTGCCGTGTGTCGGCTCTGTCCCGGCAGACAGGCTGCTCTCGCTGACCCTGCTGGCTTTCGAAGGCCTCAACACGGCCGTCTCCAAGGACCGCTGCCTGGCCTGCATCGAGGAGCCCTTCTTTTCCCCACTCTGGCCGCTGCTGCTGGCCCTATACAGGTGCGTCCCGGCCCAGGCCCTCCAGGTTCCCCGCGTGTCACCGCCCTCCCCATCCCGGCCACAGCTGTGACTGCTAACCGTGCTTCACTCCACTCCGAGGCATCCTCAGCTTTGCCCGTGGTGGTGGCACATCCACCCTCCTGGGACTGGGGGCAGGGCCAGCTCGCCCCACCCTGCCTGTCCCGGCCAGGGTCCCTTGGGCAGCTGAGCCTGGCCTCTCTCCGCCGCAGGAGTGTGTACCGCCCCCGGGAGGCTGCCCTGAGCAGGAGCATGGAGCTCTACAGTAATGCACCCCCAGCAGCCCTTGGCATCCCCCCCAAACTGCTCCCTCGGGACCCTGAGGCCTTGGGAGCTGGCACCTACCCCTACGGCGTTGCTGCCCAGGAGCTGGGGCTGCTGGTCCTGGAGTGCTGTCCCCAGAAGAAGCTGGACTGCATTGGTGAGAGGGGGCGTGGTCACACCAGCCTTAGTGAGGAGGGAGGAGGAGGGGGCATGGTCACACCAGCCTTGGGGAGGAGGGGGTGTGGTCACACCAGCCTTGGTGAGGGGAGGCGCTTGGTCACACCAGCCTTGGGGAGGTGGGAGGAGGGGGCGTGGTAACACTAGCCATGGTCCTGTCCCAGCTGGCGACTGGGCCTGTGTGCCTTGTCTGAGCTGCAGGGCCTCCTCCTGGCGAACGGGGTGTGTTCCATGGGACATGAGTGGTGTGACCGCGATGCCCACGGGAGGGATCACCCACACGATGGGTGTGGGGCAGTGCTGGGGCTCTTCTGGCTGCCCCTGTTCTCACCCCAAACCTCGCTTCTGTGCTGCAGTGCGGGCCCTGCGGGTCATCTGTGCCTGTGCTGAGGGCTACTACTGGGCCCAGGAGCCTGCACCCGAGGCAAGACCACAGCCTGGCGCGGCCGCCATGTGAGTCGGGGGGGCGGGGGGGGGCACGGCCTGGGGTGCATGATGGCCAGGGACCCGCTGGCTAATCTGATGATATTCAGGGTTGCTCACCCCAGATGTACGTGCTTCTTCCCTCCATGCACACCTGGGGGAAGCTGCCTGAGCTTAGTGAAGAGCCTGCTCCCTGCCCTGGGGTTCCTGCATCGTCCCTGCCCCTCCGCCCCAGGTGCTGCAGCCGGGGGTGCTCATGCCTGGTCCTGCCTGTGGCCTGCAGCCTCCTGCTCTGCTGTCCATCTGGGACTGGCATTCCCATAGCCCCTGCAGGGGCGCTGCCTCCTGCCACCCTGCCCCTGGGACCAGGGTCACCCTGAAGGCACTGATCATTGCAGCCTGGTGGGCAGTCTCTGGCACCTCCCCACACCCAGGGGCCTGCAGGTGACGGGCAGGTAGAAATCAGAGCTGAGTGTGAGGTCGGCAGAAAAGTGGGAGCCAGTGCCACCCCCGCCCCCCAGGGCCAGGGTGCTGGGCCTCAGTGCAGGGTCGGCAGGGCTTTCGGCTGGCTCCAGAGGCCCCTTCCCCAGTTTGTCATCTGGCTTCCAAGCGAGTCCCTGCAGTGGCTCAGCTCCAGGACTGGAAGTGTTAGCCTGGCTGCAGCCCTACAGCTGTCTCTGTGGGCACTGGCCTGTGTCCCTGCAGCTGTGCGGTGCCCACGGGACATGGGGCAAGGCCACGAGCAGGAGCTCATGGTGTGAGAGGCCTTCCTATCAGACGCCAGCCACAGTCCGCCCTCTTGCTCTCCCCAGAGAGCACTGGTCGCGGGGCCCTGGGGTTGAGGTTCTGGGGGCCCCCCGGGCCTCACTCCCCTCTCAGCTCACTCAGACTCCTCTCACAGAGGGTCAGGGTCAGCGTGCTCAGCTGAGTGACACGTGATTTCAGGCGTGAGCAGGCTGCCCGGGACCTGGGCCTCCCCTCCATCTCCTGCTCCCCAGGCTGGGGCAAGCTCCTGCGGGTGAAGCTGCCCACCTGCCCCCATGGGGCTTGTTTGGGGCTGGCCCAGCTGCTCCTGGGTGCTCTGGGCAGAGGGGTGCAGAGAGCGGCAGTAAACGCAGGACCACACGGGGCTGAGCTGGGGCTTCGCGGTTTGGGGTGGAGCAGCCCCACGGCCCCGGAGCCTCGGGCCAGCGTGCCTTTGTCAACAGTGGCGCCGACGACCTCCTGCCCATCCTGTCCTTCGTGGTGCTGAGAAGCGGCCTCCCCCAGCTGGTGTCGGAGTGCGCTGCTCTGGAGGAGTTCATCCATGAGGGGTAGGGCCCGGGCTGGGGAGCCGGGCAGGCACCATACACATGGCCCACGACCCCTCCCCCAGCCTCTCTCTGCCACCCCTCGCTCAGCACACCCCTCGATTGGGGGTGGGGGACAGTGGGGCAAGCTCTGAGCAGCATCCGCCTGGGGAGTGGGCTGCCACCCCACCCAGCCTCCCTGACAGCCCCTGGTCCTGCCCCCTGAGGGCAGGTGCCCCTTCTAGAACTCCGGGGCCTCCTTCAGTGACAGACACTGTCCCACAGGTATCTGATTGGAGAGGGGGGCTACTGCCTGACGTCCCTGCAGAGCGCCCTGAGCTATGTGGAGCTGCTGCCCCGGGGGGCCCTGGGCAAGTAGAGGAGATGGGACACCTCACCGGGCTCTGCAGCTTCCGCCCCATCCTACCCTACATCTGCCCGAGGACTGCTCCTGGCAGGACGGGGCCAAGCTGAGCCAGGCCCTTCTCTTCCCTGTTTCAGCCTCCGAGAGGCCTTTCGCTCTCCCCAGAGAGCTGTGGGCTCCCCGGTGGGGCACAAGGGCAGAGCCAGGGCGTGGGCCTTCTGCCCCCGTGACAGCTCCCTGAGCCAGTTCTTGTCTGAATCAAGAAGAGAGCCTGTCAGCCCCTGCCCTGGAGGCCGGGGCCCAGTGGTTTGAAACTGCCTGTTTATTTATTGGACACGACCACTCCTCTCCCCTGGAGGCCCAGGCGTCCCTGAGGGACCTGCCCACGCCTGCCGACTCTGAGCCACCCCCCCCCCCCCCATGGCAGTGGGCATCCAACACCCCCTGGCAAGTTCCTGCCCCTGCACATCCCCTCTGGGTGGGTGGGAAGCTGAGGCCTGCTCTGACTCTCCGTGCCCCCAGCAGCCACTGACCTGCTGAAAATAAAGAGTCACTGATGTCTCCCTCCGTGTAGCTTGCTTGCTCCCCACGCTTGTGGGCAGAGGCCTGGGCAGGACAGCACCCCCTCTACTGACCAGCAAGAGCCAGACTCCCAGAGACCGATGAGATCCTCTTTGCAGGAGTGGGACAGCCTGGGGTGGGCCCCTGGGACAGGATGCTCTGCAGGGCCTGGTGGGGAAACAGGGTTGGAGGTCACACCTGGGCAGAACACTGTTTTGTACTCCAGGTGGGAGCACATGGGGCAGTGGTACCTCCGACTCCCGGAGAGGAGAGGGCAGGTGTCTGGGCCCAGCCATAGGCAGCACCTGCCAGTGAGGGAGGACACCTCCCGCCCCCAGCACCCTGGAGGCGGGGGGGGGGGGGGGGGGCGGCAGGGCCCCAGCACAGCAGGTGCTGGTCGTGGGCGCAGTGCTAGGCTCTTTGGGAAAAGCTCTTACAGAAACAGGAACAGTGGCATTTATTGGGCCAGACCGTGCTCTAGGGCTCTGCAGGTTCGCACCAGCCACGGAGAGTGCAGTCCCTCCGCCGCGCACATATGGTGAGGGGCCTGGGTCTGAGCTCAGCAAGCCCGTGGGCACCCGGGGCGCCGTCCTGTCAGGATCCCCGTGGGCTGGAGGCCGCTGCCCACCAGCGCCCAGGACCGACGGGCCCGCACCGCCCACTCACCTCGCCGGGGAGGGCGAAGGGGCCCGCCCGCCAGAGGAGATCCCCGCCGGCGGTTCGCGAGGAACCTGCGCTCCTGCACCCTGGCCCGTCGGTCCCCTGAGCCCGGCGCCCTGCCCGGTGGGACCGCCGCTGGGACGCCCTCGTTTACCGAGTGTCCGCTGAGCTCGCAGTCCGGCTGGGGATCCGCTGTGCCCCGCGCCGGCTTCGAGGTGGACGGGCACCGCGGGGACCGGCGGGAACGGACAGGCCCCGCCCGGCCGGTGTTAGCAGAGGCGGTGGCGACTGATTCAAGGCCCGCCCCGCGCGTCACGGCCGAGGCCGGTGGGCGGAGCCGGCTCCGGGCGGAAGCGCTTTGCTGGGGGAGAGGCCGAGCTGAGCGGTGGGCGCCGGGGACCGCTGGGGACCGACAGGTAGGGGGTCGCCTGCAGCTCACGCAGAGCTACCGGGGAGGGGCCCTCTGTTCCGGGGGGACTCCGCTGGAGGGCGGGGCGGGGCGGGGCGGGGCGGGTGGGGCCCCAGGTGGGGTTGCAGTAGGTACCCGGGCCGCTCGGCCGGCGAGGACTGGGTCCCGGGCTGGACGGGTCCTGTGGGTGCTGGGTGGGGACTCTGGGCGCACAGCTGCGGGCAGGGGTCCCGGTTCCTCAGCCCGGCCCTCGCCCCCAGGATGGGCAGCAGCTCGCTGTCCGAGGACTACCGCCAGTGCCTGGAGCGCGAGCTGCGCCGCGGGCGCGCGGGCGTGTGCGGGGACCCGTCGCTGCGCGCGGTGCTCTGGCAGATCCTGGTGGAGGACTTCGACCTGCACGGGGCGCTGCAGGACGACGCGCTGGCGCTGCTCTCCGACGGCCTGTGGGGCCGCGCCGACCTGGCCCCCGCGCTGCGCGGCCTGGCCCGCGCCTTCGAGCTGCTGGAGCTGGCGGCCGTGCACCTGTACCTGCTGCCCTGGAGGAAGGAGTTCACCACCATCAAGGTGGGCGCCGGCGACGAGGATGGCGCTTTCTTGACCAGGCGTGGGGGTGAGGGGTTTCTGGGGTCCTCAGCCCCCGGTCTCGGGGCGCAGAGCGCGCTGAGGGGTCCTGCGTGTGTTGGGTCAGCTCTGGGCCGAGGGCCCCGTGGGCACGCCCAGCGCTGAGAACAGGGGGTGGGTGGGTGGAGACCACCCCAGGGTGCCTGCGTCCTGGGTGGCTCCTGCCCCTGAAAGCTTCCATCACTGCCCTCCCCAAAGCTGCCATAAAAATCCTAGGACAAGCCCACGGGAAGGACTCGAGTTTCCATGGTCGCCCTCATTCCTCCAGGATGTGGGCTGATCCCCTTGATAGAGAATGAAGCCAGGGGGGTGTGCCCTGGGAAAGCAGGCAGGGGCTGGGGGTGAGGGGGGCAGACTGGGCATGCGCCTAGCTCACCCCTGGCCCAGGTAGGGCGGTTGTGCTCGGGGCTGGCCTGGCCCCTGTAGATGAGCAGCCGCCAGCAGAAGGGGGCAGGCGCTGGTGCTTAATTCGGAAGTGCAGGGAGGTGATGATGTCACTGGGCACGTGGGCGAGTGGCCTCCACAGTTGTCATGGCAGCGGCAGCCTTTCTGGGGAGAGGAGCTCTGGAACCCACTGCTCACAGAGGACACAAGCTGGTCTGAGGTTCTAGGACTTTCATTCATCCATTCAGAGGGTAGGGTGGAGGGTGGGGGCTTGCAGGGCCAGCCCCAGGGGAGGCTAAGAGCAGAAAACAGGCCTGCCCTCGAGGCGCTCCTGGGCCTTGGTGTTGGGCAGACCTGGGGGAGGTCTGGTTCTGCCTCCTCCTGGCTGCGAGGCGCTGGCACCGCTGTGAGCTGAGGAGGGCTCATGGTCCCAGGGCTGTGGGTTTTGGAGCTGCAGAGGGATCCAGCGGGTCGCCATCCCAGCGGGTTTTCTTGTGCACACAACCCTGCCGTCCGTGAAGCACTTATCCACCTGGAGCCCGGAAGGCAGTGGATTTCTGTGTGGGGGCTCCAGTGTGTTCTGACCTCTGAACCGTTTCTTAAACTGTGGTGAGGGGGCTGCCCCAGTCGCTGGCACCAGGCTGCCATCGGAGCGGGTGTGGCCGAGTGGCCAGGGCGGAGCGCGGGCCGGGCTGCTGCTAACCGGCCTCCTTTGCAGACGTTCTCAGGGGGCTACGTGCATGTGCTGAAGGGTGCGCTGTCCGAGGACCTCCTCATCCAGAGCTTCCAGAAGATGGGCTACGCGCCCAGGGACGACCACTGCCTCACGGTGACTGCCCTGCCCCCCGCCCGCCAGCTGGTGCAGGTGGGCCTGGGCTGCTTCGCCCTGCGGCTCGAGTGTGAGATCCTGGGCGAGGTGCTGGCACGGCTGGGCACCAGTGTGCTGCCGGCCGAGGAGCTGCTGCAGGCACGGCGGGCGAGCGGGGACGTGGCCTCCTGCGTGGCCTGGCTGCAGCAGCGGCTGGCCCGCCAAGAGGAGCCGCCGCCCCTGCCCCCCCGCGGCTCCCCTGCCGTCTTCCGGGCCCAGCTGGACCTGTACCGGGACCTGCAGGAGGACTCGGACTCGGACTCGGACGATGCCAGCCTGTACGGAGGGCCCTCTCCAGGCCCAGGCTCCCCCTCCGTGGAGCCGGCCTACCGGCCTCTGCCTTGGGAGCAGAGTGCCAAACTGTGGGGCCCTCAAGGGGAGGCCTGGGAGCCCATGGAGGAGGGGGAGGCACTGCAGCGGGTCAGCAGTCCGCCCCGCAGTCCGCCCTACGGGGCCCTGGAGGAGGAGGAGCCCGAGCCCGAGGCCTTCTCCTTCCTCTCCCTGCGCCAAGAGCTGCTGAGTCGGCCCGGGGACCTGGCTGCGCCCCCAGCCCCTGGGAGCCCCAGCCCCCAGCACGTGCAGAGGCCCATCACCGAGCCCGCTGGCTACCAGGTGCACAGCTGCCTGGCCCCTGGCGTCCTGCCCACGCGCTGCTGCGACACCTGCCGCCAGCTGCACACTGCCCACTGCGCGGCCCTGCCCGCCTGCCGCCTGGGCCACGAGCTCCGCGCGCTGCTTGGCGACGCCCACCAGCGCCTGTGGCTGCAGCGCGCAGAGGTGGACACCCTGCTCTACGACAGCCCTGGGGCCCGGCCTTAGGCCCAGCCAGGCCCCTGGCCAAGGGCTTCCCCAGTGTTTCCGTGGTGCTTCTCTGCCCTTGTCCCTTCCCAGCCTCGGCCACTGCGCCCTGGACAAAAGAGCCCAGGCTCCACAGGTGGATGGGGTCTTGCCTCCCATGGAAAGTTCCTCTTACCCAGACCCCACCACACAGACCCACGCCCGACCGTGCTGCGTAGGTCTAGCCCACCTGACCGTGTCAAGGCACCCGAGCCTGTCCCCATGAAGGCCCTCCCCCTCCCCACCGTGGGCCCCATGGTCCGCCTGGAGCCCCCGATGCTCCCTGCAGTTCCGATTTGGGACATGTTGCCTCCTACCAGGTGTCCAGAGGGCTCTGCCAGGTGCGAGCTGACCTGGCCCCTCACTGTGGGTGTCACAGGCCAGCACTGGCTGGACATGTGCCCTGGTCATAGCTGTGCAGGAAGCTGGGTCATGGATGGAGGAGATGATCTGATCTCAAACTGGAGAGGCGGTGCCCGAGCTCTGGAGAGCAGGCAGCAGCAGGCAGGGGCCGATGGAGCCTGGACTGGCTGTCAGTCACTTCTGGGCACAGCCCCCAGACTTCCCATGAAGCCCACCCCAGGCCCAATGGTAAACATTTGTGCCTGCCACAGCCCTCGGTGCAGGTGCCACCCCCTGTCCGCCCCACCCCTTTCCCAGTACTTGTCACAGGACAGAACCTCCACACATTAAAGGACACAGAACCGCCTGCGTCTGTCAGGAAAGCTTTTATCTCAGTTTCTGTAGCACCAACCGTACCCTCCCCTGGGGCTCTGCCCCCAGGAGGGCATTTGCTCTGGTGTCTCCAAGTGGTCATGGCCCAGACCCAGGTCCAACCCACACCCAACCCCTCCACACACCCCTAGCCAGCAACACCCCCAAGATGAGGCCCGTGGGTGCTTCCGGAGCTGCTAGGAGCCCAGGGCGGGAAAATAGGCAGAACCTAGTAGGGCCCCAGGTGTGGCCACCACAGCTCAGGGTGCCCACATCCACATCACCAGTGCACGCCCTGCTGTTCGGGGGCAGTGGTGGGTGAGGAGGCAGGAATCAGAGCGGTCGGCTGAAGCAGCTGGTGAGTCCTGGCCGAGGGTCCAGTTGGATCTCGGGAGCCGTCAGCCCGACCAGCAGGGGCCTTGCATCAGGGCCTGCAGCGCTTGCTCTGGCTCTCAGACATGGCGGGAGCAGCCCGCTTGTTGCGGTGGTGAGGGAAGGTGGGCATGAGCTCCGGCTCACAGGCTGTGGGGAGGGGGTGTCAGCACTGGGGGCACTTGGCATTCACCTCAGGTCCCTGGAGCCCCCCTGCACCTCCCTCTGCTCCCCTATGACCTGCAGACAGTATGTGTGCCCAGTGTCCAGCGGCTGCCCATGCAGGGCCAGCAGGCCAGCTGGATGGGTCTGGGCTGGGAGTGCCCCCCACCCCCACATCACAGGCTGGGGCTTGAGTAACTCTGGGGCCGTCCCAAGCGCCCCCCTCCCCCCCCCGAAAAAGGCCACCAGCCAAGAGCTCTGCAGACGGAGCCTGAGGGTCCTGGGGACTCACGCAGGGGCTTCTCCTTGAAGTAGGAGCTCTCCAGGCAGTCCCCGGCTGTCGCCCTGGGAGACAGTATGCCGTGAGCACCCCTCGCTCAGGCTGGGCCCCCTAACAGCTGCCCGACCCGGCAGCCCTGGTTCCCATTTCCCAGCAACAGAAGGTGGGAGGGAAGGGGGCTGGGGCCCAGAAAGTGATCTGAGCGGACAGAGACCACAGAACTGGGCACCTGGCTCGCCACACGTGTCTGGAGGGACCCTTGGTGGCGGCGCGGCCTGTTCTGAGAAGCCCTCTTCGAAGGGCTGGGTGCAGTGCCCTGCCCGTGGTCAGCACCTTTTCTTGGGGTCGTACATGAAGAGCAGGTTCAGCAGGCGCAGGCCGGCCTCTGAAAGCCACGGGAACCGGTGCTTCAGGTTGTTGTAGGGCTGCTTCCGCAGGCTGTACTGGCTGACCAGCGGCAGCCGGGAGAAGCCCTGCGGATGGGAGTGGAGCTGCAGGGGCAGGCCCAGCGGGGGCAGGCCCAGCGGGGGCAGGAGGGGTGCAGGGAGGGGGAGGGCGGAGCTGGGTGCTCACCGGCCAGATGTTCTCACTGGGTGTCCCCAGCAGCTGTACGATCAGGTCCACCTGGTGGATCTCAGATGTGCCCGGGAGAAGGGGCTTGTGGGCCAGCAGCTCGGCCAAGACGCAGCCCATGGCCCTGCAGAGCAGAGCAGAGCAGTGCCTCACCTCACACACCTGTTAGCACCACCCCGACGCGGCCCTGGGACGGGCTGGAGCTCCAGAGGTCACGTGGGGGGGGCCATAGATGGGCCCAGCAGGCCTCTGGTGACTGCAGGGCAGGGCCTCCTGTGGACCTCAGCGCTGGGGGCTTCCCTTGGGGATCCCAGGCGCAGGCCACCTCCCTGAGCTGGGAGCAGATGCCAGCCCCATCGCCCCAGACGGCGCCCACACGACCTCCGCCCTCACCACATGTCGATGCTGGTGGTCTGCGTGGTGGTGCCCAGCAGCAGCTCCGGGGCTCGGTACCTGCAGACAGAAGCGCCCACCTCACGCCCGGTGCTCCTGGGCGTCCACAGGGCACAGCGAACCGGTGCAGCCCACCCACCGGCACCAGTCTTTCCGGAGCCCGAGACGTCCCGGGCGGCAGGACTGCTGACACCACCCGGCCCGCCTTCCTGGGAAGCTCCGGCCACACGAGCAGCACCTGGACACAGCTGCCCTTGCTGGACAGCTCCTGTGTGCATCCCAGGCAGCACTGGGTCCTCGGGCAGGCCTACTGTCCGCCGTCTCATAGACGGGACTGAGTAACGTGGCAGGAGGCATCCGACTCCAGTGTCTTCCCTTTAACCCTGCCCCTGAGCTGCCTCTGGAAACGCAGTGAGCAGCTATCGTCAGCCACGTGGGCCACCCGTCCTGCAGGCAGGGTAGCAACCGCCTTCCCGACACAGAGCCAGGCTGGGTGTCCCGCTGCCGGGAGCTGCCCCAGACCCAACCTCCAGTGTGTGCAGCTCAAAGGCCGACAGGGACACCCCGACGCCCCCACCAGGCACACCCCGTCCCAGGGACTCACCACAGAGTGACCACCTTGGGCGTCATTGGCTTCACGGGGACGCCATAGGCCCGGGCCAGGCCGAAATCCGCTGTGACAGGCAGGCAGGCAGGAGGGAGGGGTGTCACCCAGCGAGGGGCCAGCTCATAGCCTTCAGGGAGCTTATAAGGACAGATCTGCCCTCCCCGCCCCCCAGCAAGGCGGCAGGCGCAGGGACACCTACCTCAGAGCCAGCACCCGCACCCACCTGTCTTCACGCAACCCTTATCGGTCATGAGCAAGTTGGAAACCTTCAGGTCCCTGTGACAGAAAGGGAACGTCAGGGTCCCAGGAAGTGACCGCCACCGGTAGTCTTGTCATCATCGTGGTAACACTCGGAACGCTCTCCCACACGTCTCCTGCGTGAACTTATTAAATGAGCAGGGCAGGCAGAAAAGGCAGCTGGACACCTGAGCTCTCAAGGATCTGAGAAGTGGCAGAGCCAGGCCTCGAGCCCACATCTAACTTCCAGTCTTCCCCTGGCTCCCCGCCCAGGGCAGCACAAACTGCCCCAGGGCACAGGGAGCTGCCGCCTGCAGAGTCCTGCTCTGGGCTCAGATGGCCCCCCTTCACACCCTCCCCCCAAGTCTGGGCCTCTCCTGGCCTGTGACACAAGACCCCAGGCAGGCTCTCCACTGCGGGACTTCTCAGAGCCTTGACTTCACTCACACCATCAGAGCAGGAGGTGTTATTTTGTCCTGATGCTTCCCCAGGCGCATCAAGACAACCTCCACTGCACCGAGCCTGTCTGCTCCTGCTCCTCTCGGACCCTGGGCAGCGGCGCACTGGAAGCCGGGGTCAGTACAGGGTCAAAGCCAGTACAATGCCCAAGACTCCACCCTCCTCCAGGCTGATGCCATCCCAGCACCTGAGGCCCTGGCCCCCTCTGGCCCCCCAGAGCCCCCACCTGTGGATGATGAAGTTCTGGTGTAGGTACTGGAGACCCCGCAGCACCTGCAGCACGATGCACTTGACCTGCGCAGAGGGCCAGGAGGTCAGGGCGGGCCCTGTCGGGCACCAATGTGTTGGACAAGGACCCGTCAAGAGCCCTCAGGGCCCCACCCTCGCACCTGGGCCTCCGAGAAGGGCGTTGGCATGTTCTCCAGAAGGCTGGCCAGGTCCTGCTCACAGTAGCCCATCACCAGGAAGATGCTGGAAGAAGCAAGGGGAGCACGCAGGCCACCTCCACCTCCTCGCCGGGGGTGGGGGGCTGGCAGAGGGCGGGGCAGGGCTGTGCGAGGCCAGAACGCTCACCTCTCCAGGTGGTTCCCCACCACCACCTCCTTCAGCTCCACGATATTCGGATGGCGGAGGCGGAGGAGCAGCGTGATCTCGCGAAGGCTGCTGATGGGGACCCCTGCAACCGGACACGCTCAGCAAGCCCACCGCAGACAGGACCCCTGCACCCCGCCCTCAGCGAGCCCCGCCCTCCAGTCAGGGCCCCAGTGCTCGCTCGGGAGAACTGAGGCCGTCCTTTCTGCGTCAGATGCAAAGCAGCAGCTCTCTGCACTGACCGCTGTGAAGAACGGGCCGCTGTGAGCACCCAGAGCCCTGCCCTGGGGCAGCCAGGGAGGTGAGGGGCTGTGAGCCCTGCCCCGCAGCAGCCAGGGAGGTGAGGGGTGCGCACCGGGGCTGCCTCCGGGCCTGGGGAGGGGAAGGCCCGGTGGGGGGTGGGAGCTGAGACAGATGAGGAGGGAGACGGAGGACTGCAGCCCAGAGGGTGGGGGTGACGAGCTGGGGCCCTCACAGACCAGCCCCTTCAACTACCACACAGATGCTCCCAAAGGGCCGCCGGGCACTCTCAGTACCGGGGTCCAGTCCTCAGGGAGCCTCAGTCAACCTGCACCTTTCTGCCCCGCCCACTCTGAGCTGGTGTCCCTGCCCTGCTCACCATCCTTCTCCTTGTCCATCCGCACTTTCTTCAGGGCGACAATCTCGTCCGTCTGGGTGTCCCGGGCACGATCTGGTAGGAAATTCATGGTGGACTGCAACCCGCCCCCGAGCGCACGCCCTTGTACCACACGGCCTCTTCCTGACGCCTGGGCTCCCTTTCTCTTTGACAACCAGGAGCCCAGTTGCAACCCAACACCCGTGGCCCCACTAGACACGTGCTCCTGGGGAGTCCTCGCCTGCCTGGGCAAAGGGTGCCTAGTTATAAAGAGCTCCCTCCAAGTTTCCCCGAGTGGGTATGCAGATCACCGCTTGGAGCTCTGTTGTTACCACGTTCTCACACCAAATCAGGTACTTTATCTACAAAGAAGCCTTACTTTGCACAAAGATGGCTCCGCAGAGCACTGTGCTGCCTGTGAGATACTCAGCAGTGGGATGCACACCGGCGTCCGGCTGCTGCGAGCTCTTGGCGAGTTTTGCACTAACTACTGCAACAGGGCCACTCATGGTTACCCGGGAGCAGCCTGACGGCCATCCAGGTGGGTAATCACCTGCACAGGCTTTCATCCCGGCTCCTGCCGGCCCTGACAGCCTCTGTGGGATGGTCCCAGGCCCGGCCTCCCACCTCGGCCACTCACACACGATGCCGTAGGTGCCCTCCCCAATGCGGTTCAGCTTCTCAAACTCCTTCACGCTCCGGCACCGTCCCAGCTGTGAGAGAGAGGCTGGTAGTGCGAGGATTTGGCGGCGGATGGAACAACTGAAGACGGCTATTTCACACTTTCTTTGCACTACTGAGATCTCACTCACTGGACAGAAAGGTAACCACACGTGGGCTTGTGAGATGAGAAAAGGGGGACGAGATGCGGGGCAGGCAACGCGCCCTTCGATCCCACGGCCCAGGTGGGCCTGTCAGACAAGGTAGCCACCGGCCATCTGTGGCCAAAATTACAAGTTCCCCTCCTCAGCTGCACTAGCCGCACGGGAAGTGTTCAACGGCCTCAAGTGGCTCATGGGGACCAAACTGGACAAATCAGAAAACAGTCCCATCGCCACAGCAAGTCTAGTGCGCGGCGCCGGCCTCGGTGCGCTCCGCAGATGGCAAAGCGTCAGAAATACCGACCGGGGGTGGGGGGGGGGGAATGTGTCTGTGGCAGAGGCTCCCGCCCCTGCGCGCGGCCTCACTGCCTCCTCTGAGCTGTGAAAGGCGGCCCAGGGGCCTGCAGCCCCCGAGGGTGGCTGTTTCCCAGCCTCCCTTGCACCTGGGTGCACCCATGTGACTAGGTCCTGGCCAACCCGAGTGCTTGGCCCACCTTGTGCTAAACAGCCGCCCCTCCGGAGGGTCAGGGGAGAGGGAAGTAAACCACATTCTGGGGTCTCTGTCCTAGCGGACAGCTGGTACCCCAACACACCCTCCTAGGGGTACACCACAGGCGGGCCGAGGGCGCACTCCGCCCGGAGGCTAAGCAGCACGGGCGCCCGGGTAGGACTGGACTCCAACAGCTCCTCCCTGGCCCCCGCCTCTTCCCTGACCAAGCCTTGCCCCCAACGCGCCGCTGGCTAACGCCTGGGGGCCAAGCGGGGACTGGGGACGCCCCTCGGTGCCCGCCTCCCCCTCCTCCCCCTGACCCCCTCCGGTCCTCCCCCCTGACTGCTCCCGCCCCCGGGAAGGTGCTCCTCGGAGAGGCGGGCAGCTGCCTGAACCGCCTCCTGCTGTGCACCCGGCTGCGTCCTCATCGGGGTGCGTCTCAGCTCCCCGCGCCCAGCGCCCCGAGCCGGGGACGCGCCCGCACTGGGCGCAGCTGGGGGTGCAGCGCCCGCTCCGCCGCGGGCCGTGGGTGACCCTCCCCGGGTGCGGACGGGGCCTTTCGGGGCGCCAGGGAGACCACAGTCCCGCCGCCAGGGTCCCCCTCCTCCTCCACCAAAGGGGCGGCCATGGTGCCGGCGGCAACGGGACAGGGAGGCGGGGCCGGGCCCGCGCCCCCGAGCAAACCCTCCTCCGACACAAGGTGCTCCGGGGCGCAAAACTCTAAAAAACGCCCGTGAGGACCCCCGAGCCCGGACCGCCCCTCCTCGCCGGGGTGGGCGCCGGCTTCCGCGCCGGCCGCGAGGAACTCTGGGACTGCCGTCCCGCCCTGCCGGAAACCGCGGCGCCTTAGCGCGACACTGAGGGCCCGGGCTCGTCGGCGCCGCCCGTCCGCAGCGAGCGCGGCTCTCCCCCGAGCGCCCCGACGCACCCTGTGTTCCGGAGGCACCGTGAAGAAGCCCTCCTGGCGGACGCACTTGAGGCGGATCTGCTCCGCCTCCGGCTCCGGCTCCGCCATGCCGAGCGCGGCACCCGCTCCCCGGGGCGCAGGCGCGGACGGCTCCCTCGGCGCAGGCGCGTCCCCACTTCCGGGGCGTTGCCCCTGGCGACGGTTGCCAAGGGAACCGAGGGCATCGGAGGACCTGCACTCCCAGGACGCGCTCGGGCTCTGGAGGTTCGCGCTTCGCTGTCAACCCGGCGCCTGGCCGGGCTGGGGCGCCGAGCGACGGCGGCTGGTGGAGGAGCGGCCGCGGGGCCCGGGCTTCGGCGCTCGGAGGGCGGGCGGGCAGGGCCTGCGGGGAAGGACGGGCCCGCACGCGGCGGTGGGTCCTGGGGCCCCTGGCGCGGTGCCCGGCCCTGCCCGGCGGGCTCACTGTCCGGCTGGGGCGGGCGGACGGGGCCGCGGGGACGGCCGTCAGGAGCGCCGTGCGCGCCAGGGACCGGGAGCGGGAGGCCTGGGCTGGGGCCGCGCTGCCGGCGCTAAAGTAACGTTAACGTAAGTCAGGAACATTGTGCAACTTGGAAATTAATGCGTGGGAATCATCTTATTTCCAGTTAAACGAGCAGTTCATTCTAGCTTTTAAGTTTTCTTATATCGCAGCAGTTCCAGGAGTACAGCGCGCGTTTTATAAAAACGGGATGAGATCCCGGAGGCGCTCCCATCGCCTGGGCGGGCGGCTTCTCCGCGGGGGCACCTGTCCCGCGGGGTCAGGGTCGCTCCGTGTCGCCCGGGCGGCGTCCTGTCCCGCCTTCCGGAGGCCCCGCGGCTTCCTCCGTCTCAGCGTCTGCTCGTCGCCCTTATTTTCGCGAGTTCGTCCCGAAGCGGCCCCCCATCTGTCCTCACTCCCTGCACCTTTCCACCCAGCCCCCTGGGGCGGCCCAGCTCTTTTTCATTCATTCATAAGCTAATAATGAGGCTGGAATGAGCACCATGGTAAATAGTGTTCCGATTACTTGAGATGCTCAGGGCAGGGGTAGGAGGGTAATTTCTAGGTCATAACACAAATGTAATGGTTGCAAGAAACTTTATGGAGACGGGCAGTCGTCCTGACCCTATGGGGTCAAATCCACACTTGGATGGACTTGATTTTTCTGTATATTTAGTTGTGACAATCAGAATGCATAAACACATTGAATATAAATAGTGACACTAATAACGTATTAGTAAACGATGTCAATATGAGATTTCTCAGATTATACCAAAATTGGTTGGTTGGAAGTCAGTTGTACTATTTAATACTAAAAGAACATAGTCCTCATCAACAGAGAAATTGGAACTGTGCAGAGCCTGCTGACCGTTCCAGGAACCAAGGAAGCGAACAGTGTCACCAGACTAAATGTGAGCCCAGCCAGAGGGGCATTCTCTGCACCTGAGCACTGGTGAGGTGGGACAGTTGAGGGGTCCCCCGGTGGCCCGTCCCCATAGGGAGCCCTCACAGCCAGAAAGATGGGCAGTGCCAGCTCAGCTGTCCTCTTCCCGGGCAGCTGTGACAGGGCCACTTCCCAGGTTCCACGTGCACGGCTGCCCCCCCCCCCCTTCCACATTCTCCTTTTGGATTCTTAATGCCCTGGAGCAGCCAGGCGGGGAGCCCTTAAGCCCCCCATGGAATGCGACACCTTCAAGTTGAGAGCTCAGAGCCCCACCTTTCCACGTGCGGGGACATCTCACCACACAGCCCATGCTCCTTCACAGTGGGTGGGGGGGAGTTGAACAGAAGGGAGAGGTGCCACCTGCTGTCTGTTTGTCACTGCACAGCCAGCCAGTTCCAACGGGGGGGGGGGGGGTGATTTATTCAAACTAATTTAAGTTACTCTTGCCCTCAGCCAAGCTGCCAGCAGCCCTGGGGAAGGTGAGACCATGGTAGTCACGGGCGGGGCAGGGGGATTGTCATCTCCCAAAGGGGCACCTGCAGCTTTCCACAGGGCAGGGCGGCCCTTCTGCCATCACGGCTGAGCCTCAGAGCACAGTGAGTAAGGACAGCGACTCAGGTGGCCGTTTATTCTTTAGTCTGTAAAGCATAGGCGTCTATTGTACTGGGATTCCTGTGTCGGGCATAGGGGCCCCATTCCATCTCCTCGTGAATGGTCCTCTGCTCTTGGCTCCCGAGGGAACAGGTGAGAGTCTCATTTGAGGCCGAAGTGATGACGATCTGTGGAATGACAACTTTGTTCCTGCCTGATGTTACCTTTGCCCCGCGTTTCTCTAGAAGGAAGGAAACAGCCAGGTATTTAGTAAGTCTGCAGCGAAGCAGACGTCTGTGTGACGGCCAAAGCACAGGGACTAGATTCGTGGTTCAGGACAAAGGAACAGGTGAGGTTGGAAACAGAACTGTGCACGACGTTCCAAAGCTTCACCTAGACACCTTCCTTCCAGGATGAAAGGAGGCTTCTGCCGTCCGCAGTGGAGACCAGGCTGCCAAAGGCTCAGGCAGGAGGCAACCTCGAAAAGGCAGGTATGCCTCAGGTGAAGTTTCAGGAGCACAGTTTCCAAAGGATGCTAGCGCTGGTAACAGCTCTCTGTACAGAACTTTATCAGTCAGAACGCTGCACAAACGGACACTCCTGATGTTGGCCACATTTTCTTAACCTTGTTAAGTTTGCAAGGACTACATGAGACTTGTGAAATGCCGCGTGTGTCAAATGTTACAAAAAGCAGAAGGCCCTTCCCTGCCCGGACCCCTGGGGGTGCAGCTGGAGGCACATCCCTTCCCGCCTCCGGTAAAGCACCGCAGAGGTGTCTGCGCAGATGTGTGCGCGTCAGCAGCACTCACGGCGTCACGTCCTGCACCAGGACGGCTTGGCCGTTTACCGTGTTCCCACCACACCTCACGGGCCTAGCCACACGGGAATGAGCCCGTGAGTAATGCCCCACGACCAGCTTCTGAAGCAGGCCCTCGAGTCCCTACGGTTGACAGATGAAGGACCTGAGGCACAGGACGTTTGTCACCTGCCCGAGGCTGATGGCAGAGGGAGATGCTGGAGCCCGGGTATCCGGTCCAGAGCCCCCTCGAACTTCAACCCCGCAGACAGCCTGGATGACTGTAACCAAGGGACCACAGCCTGTACTGGGCACTTCATGTCATCCTATTCTTCATTTAGTTTCAAGTGGGGAATTTATTTTTTCACATTGTTTTATACAAGTGTTTCATATATTACAACTACTTAAAAGGTTAAGAATATTTAACTTAAAGTAATATGTGTTGATTAAGAATTGCATATGGGATGATTCTCCTTGCAGGACATTCAAGGTGGCCACTCGCAGGGCTGCTAACTGACACTGGCTTCTGCTTGACTCTGGCTGGAGGGCTCAGAGATGGGACCGCTGACTGCAGCACCTCCACCAGGGGGCAGCTCGGGGCTCCGGGCTCCAGCCCCCAGCCAGCCTTCCAATGAGCCTGTCCTGGCCCAGCCTCAGAGGTCACCTCGGCCACATTCTGATGGCTACAAGAGCGATCTAGGGAGAGGGACACGGCCACATCCAGGCGGAGGAGCGTCACGGACGCACCACGGAACTCGGAACTCGTGGAGGGCGACCTGGGCTTGTCTTGGGGAAACACCAGCAGCCGTGCATCTACCTTCACTTTGCAGCAAACCTCAGACTCCATGTCCATCCATCACACCAGTGAGACCTCAAGAATTGGGGTGTGGCTCTCAGAGACAGGACTCGCCTGTGTCCCATGGTGTTTTGAGGTGTGAACCACACAAGATAAAATGCACAGTTTGCAACTGCTCAGCTGGGTGAGTTCTCACAGCTGCACCCACCAGTGTGAGCACCCAAACACGATGCGAACGTTCCGTCGCTCCACAGCTCCCGCAGGCCCGTTCCCCGTCGGCCAGCACGCCCAGGCCAGCAGGCCCTTTGGTGTCTGTCCCATAGTAGTCGAGCTTACTTTCAATACTTGGGTGATACACAGAATTCTTGACTTGGAACTCTCCCTTTCCCTGAAGCTGTTACGGTGTTAGGTTAATTAAAGAGACTCCGACTTCCACAAGGTCTCCACCTCGCAAGTGAAAAGCAGGGGCGTGCGCCCTCGTTCCATGTTCTTCCTGGCAGACTCTCCACTCGCTCCCTGCAGGCCACCGAGGCAGACTGGCCACTCTCATTCCACGCGGCCATGTCTCTGCAGCATTGAACACTGCCGACTAATTTTCCTTTCTTTTTTAACAGCTTTATTGTGGTATAATTTACATACCATAACATTCACCTGTTTAAAGTATACACTTTTAAAAAATAAAACATACTCTTCAATGATTTTTAGCAAACTTTCAGAGGCAGGCAACCCTCGATCCAGTTTTAAGATCTCTTGTTCCCATTTGCGCCCACCCCCTTTCTCACCCTCAGCCCGGCTTCCCTCTACACATTTGCCTTTCCTGGGCGTGTCATGTAAATGGAATGATAACACCATCGTCTCTACGTGTGGCTCCTGCACCTGGTGCCCGGCTGTGGAGACTCCCTCGGGGTCCCGCGTGTCAGTAGCTTGTCCCTTGTTGCTGAGATGCCTCATTATTGGAGAAACCACACACTTCACCTTCTTTCTTGAAACTCTAGCCTCACCTTTTTTTTTAATCCCCGCTCAAGGATATGTTTATTGATTAGTTTTTAGAGAGAGGGGAAAGGTAAGAGAAAGAGAGAAACAGCGATCAGTTGCCTCCCGTACCTGAGATCAAACCTGCAACATACGTATGTGCCCTGACCGAAAATCAGACTCAAAACCTTTCAGTGTGTAGGACGACGCCCCCACCGAGACACACCGCCAGGGTGTCCATCCTCTCTCCACCCCCCTGAAATGACGGTGTGACAGGCAGTCCCCTGCCCACACCCACCCTGGACTGTGACGAAGTGGATAAACTTGCCAAGCGATTGCAGCCCTTTGTCCCACGGAGGTTCTTCTGACGCGTGACTGTGCTCCAGCCCCGGGCAGCCTTCCAAGCTGCCGGCCCAGGGCCCAGTCTCGGGGGTTGAGGGACGACAGTGCCTCCACCCGCTGGGACGGAGCGGGGAGCGCTGTGTCTGGGTGCTGAGCCCCTCCTGACTCTTAGGCGCCTATCACTTGGCAATTCCCCCAACCTTTACTGAACCTGTCCCCTCTTACACAGAGATCCTAAACCCGCCCCCCCTGTTGTCAGGGTCCCTGATCACCCCGTCCCCAGACTCCCTGAAGCTGCAACCTGGGCTCTGTCCCCTTTTGGGTGGGTCGTACCTTTGACTCCACGTGCCGGCACCTGCTGCGTGGCGGCCCCTTCCTTCCGAAAGCGGCCCTCTGCAGACTTAGAGGAAAGACTGTCCACCGACCTTTGCTTAGGCTTTGGGCCTGAGTGGGTGCACCCCATTTGCTCCTCACCTGGAATATATGGACAGTTAATTGGACGTGATTGACTGACTCTTGGGCAATGCATGCGTTCTTCTTCAGTTGCCTTCTTTGGCTCAGAATGAAGACCTGGGCGACTCCATTTCCCTAAACCGTATATTTCTATGGCAGAAAGGGTTCCCGAGGCACGGTCACCGGGACTCAGGCGCAGGACGGGGGCGCCCAGCACCCCCAGCTCCCACAGGTGCGGCCCGCTCCGGAGACGCGGGCCGGCGGCCCTTTACCTTTCCCGGGGTGTTGGCTCGGCAAAGCCTCATCGGTGAGCCCGCCGCCCCGCGGCCCAGCCCGGCCGGCACCTGCTCCTCGGCGGGCGCGCCGCGCCGGTGACTCACAAACCTCGCGGCCAGGCGGCGCGGCGCGGTCGCCACGGCAACGCCACCTCTCGCGGGACGGGCCTCCGTCCTCTCGCGAGAGGGGCCGGACGCCGGAAGTGAGGAACAACCCGGAAGTTCCCACCCGCCGCCGTTCGACGCCCCCTGGAGATTCCGTCTCAGGGCCTCTGCGAGGGCTCCGCTGCCGGCCTGGCCATGGACGGTAAGAGGCCGCCGCCCTTCGGAGCCGGGCGGGCCAGGCGGGCGCCCCAGGCCTCGTCCTCGGCCCCCAGATGCCCGTCGCCCCGGCTCCACCCCCCGGCCTCCCGATGCCCGTCGCCCCGACCTCACCCCCCGACCCCCCGACCTCACCCCCCGACCCCCCGATGCCCGTCGCTCCGACCCCGGCCCCCGATTCCCCGGCCCCCGCGCTTCGATCCCCGCTCTCCTCACCCCCAACTCCGGTCCCGGAGAGGGAGCTCGACATTTAGGGCCCCGGACAAGGAAGCAGGATTGCCCCGAACCCCGCGAAGAGAGATGGGAAAGCTCAGGCCAGCAGCCCCCGGGCGGGACCCCCTGCAGGTGGGAACATTGAGGGGCAGCCTGCGCCGCCCCCCCCCCCCCCCCAGGACACGCCGACGGAGGGGCTGCCACCTCTGCTGGGTGCTCAGGGCTGGCCCCTCTGTGACATGGGAGAGCCAGCAACCATGTCGTCTCTGTGTGAAGGAATTGAGTACAAATGGCCTCAGAAGAGGAGCCCCCCCCTGCCCCCCAACACACACTCCCTCCTCCAGGCGGTTCCCAAGGGAGCTGGTGATGTCTGTAGCCCTTTCTTCGGGGTGAGGTTTCGCCTTCACAAAGTTCTGGTCTCTCAGAGTCTGGATGAGCTAGATGGGGGTGTGGGGGGGCGGGGGCGGGCAGCGCTGGGCACCCGGCCACCTTGCTCTCCTGCTCTAAGCCCAGGGCGCCGGGTCCTAGAGCCACAGGTCTGCCCGTTCTGGTTTGAGGGCGTCTTCACGCCGAGGTGGTGCGATGAACCCTCTGAGGTTCCTCCCCGAAGAGCAGTTGAACCGCTGCCGTAGCTTTAAGACCTACCAGCGTCCGCTGGCCTTCGGGCTTCGGTGCGTCAGGAGCAAGTCCGCTGCCAAGCGGTTCGCCAAGAACACACCCGGGTCTCCTGGGCTCCTCGGTGCGGATGGCGCGGATGGTGCGGATGGCGCCGATGGCGGGGATGGCGCGGATGGCGGATGAGGCCCCTGGGCGGACTCGAAGGCTCTGCTCTCCGATGGCGGAGGAGCCGTCACCCTGCTGTTTCCATCCACTTGCTTTCAGGGAAAGAGCATCTTATAAAGAGTAGACTGTCACGCCCTCGGCCTAATGAAACCCGGAAGGAATCCCAAGGGACCTTCGCAGTTGCTTTCATTACCAGCCACCACCTTGAGTTTTCACCGGGGCCACATGCCCGCTGCCCACACACTCACCCTTGGGGTCAGCTGGCGCCATCCTGGTGTTGCCGAGAGGGACCGGAGGCTCAGGAGGCCCTGCGGCCGCCCAGGCCCTGTGTCCACCATGGGCGGGAGCCCTCGGCAGTGCCGGCCCCTCCTGTGCTTGGTCCAGCTCTGTGTGCCGGGAGGGTCCAGTGAGCCTCTCTGCTTGCTGGCAGTATTGCTCGTCACGTTTCTTAAAATCCTCAAACCGTCTCCTCTCTTTGCAGATACCCTGTTCCAGCTGAAGGTATGTACCGAAGGGCCCTGGGCCCCACCCCCGCCCTGCTGGTTGGTGAGCGGGGACGTGGGTGTGAATCGCAACCAAATGACAGGTTGTCACTTGGTGACCGCTGCCCAGGCTCAGCCCGACTGAGGACAAGGGGGTTACTGAGTTGCCTGGTGGCAGCGGAGGGCAAGGGCCACTTGGGCTCGCCCGTGAAAGAGGTGTTATCTTGAAGAAACACTTGGGCATGAGGCTCCTCCCTGATGTTCCACCGGGCTTTTAAAGCTGTGCCCTCAAGTCCTTTAACATCCCATGGAAGGCGGCCGTGTGGGCATCTGAGTGTCCTCCTGTCCGGGTGCCGTTTGCACTTCGGTGAATCCGGGGCAAGCTCTGCCGCTCTTCCCTCCGGTGCCCCTCCCCCGTAACATCCTGGTTCTGAACGACGGGGCGGCCAGCTGATGCGCGCCGGCTGCTGGTGTCGCTCGTCACCCGGGCTTTGCCACGGGCGGGAGGGCCGGTGTGGGCGGCTGCGGGCACTTGTTCACAAGCACGCGTGTGGAAGGCACCTCGTTAGGGGGGCAGGGCTTTGCCGTGTGACAGGGCTCTCGCCTCTGCTCAGTTCACAGCGAAGCAGCTGGAGAAACTGGCCAAGAAGGCGGAGAAGGACTCGAAGGCGGAGCAGGCCAAGGTGAAGAAGGTGAGGCGCTCCACTGTCCTTGCTCCTGGGTCGTCTTCCTTGTTCTTTTTTTAAAATATATTTTATTGATGTCAGAGAGGAAGGGAGAGGGAGAGAGATGGAAACTTCAGTGATGAGAGAGAAGCGTGGATCACTGCCTCCTGCTCGCCCCACACGGGATCGAGCCTGCAACCCAGGCGTGTGCCCCAACCGGGAATCGAACCATGACCTCCTGGTTCATAGGTTGACGCTTAACCCCTGAGCCACATCAGCTGGGCTCCTGGCATCTTCTCTTCGTGGCTGTGGCTTCCATGCAGGGAAGGGGAGGGGCCGCCAGCTAAGGCCACAGTGGCTCCTTTTCTGCCCCCCACCCCCAGGCATCCAGAGCAGAAAGATGAGGCATCGCCTATGCTTTTTCCTTGACTGTCCGTGCCTTTTATTAATTTCTGCCGTTCTGAACTTGATTTTTTTCTAAATGGTGTAGGAAGTGGGCTTCTGGCGGTCGCCCCTGACCCCTGCACTGAGCCCTCTTTTCCCTGCAAAGCTCGGGCACCAGAGCCCGGGCAGAGGGGAGGCAGCCCCGCTGTGGGGCGAGGACAGGGCTGGAGGCTCTCGGGGCCTCTCTAGGGAGGGACAGAAGGAAAGGCCGGAGGGGGTCTGGCTGTCCTGGTGGGGCCTCTGTGACAGCTATTGAATGGGGTGTTGGATTGGGGGACGTCTCTCCCACACTGGCTCCCAGGGCAGAGAGGGGGCCAGAGAGCCCCCTTCCCACTGCGGCTGCGTCCTCGCCTTCAGCCCTCGTGTGTGTGTGTGTGTGTGTGTGTGTGTGTGTGTGTGTGTGTGGTGGGGCGGGGGCGCGGTGAGAGGTTCGGGAGGGAGCTGAAGAGGCCCAGTGAGTCGCGGGAGTGGAGGGGTGGGGACAGGTGGCCATGTTTCCAGGGCTTTCCCGTCTAACCCACTGTGGGCTGGTCTGGGGCCCTGCCCTGGACACCCTGGCTCCTGAGCAGGCTGGGGGCCTGGGTGTCTGCATTTCCATGAAGCTCGCAGCCCTGCCGAGGTTGTGAAAGGGGCACGTCAGCAGCCACACCCCAGGCCAGGCCAGGCCAGGCCCCTGAGCAGGGTGGGCACCGCCCCACATTTCAGGCCCTGCAGCAGAAGAATGTGGAGTGTGCCCGTGTGTACGCGGAGAACGCCATTCGCAAGAAGAATGAAGGTGTGAACTGGCTGCGCATGGCGTCTCGCGTGGACGCCGTGGCCTCCAAGGTGCAGACAGCTGTGACCATGAAGGGGGTGAGTGTCTGGCCCCGGCCTCCTACCTGTGGGTGCTCCCTCTGCTGGCCACGTCCAGGGGACTAGCTGGGGCTGGAGGGGTCATGCCAGGGCCCTTTGGGTCTGCGGGGGTGGACAGGGGAGTCCCTGCACAGCAAGTGCCTGCCAAGGAGAGCATACAGCCCCGGAGCCGGGTGTCCGTGGCTCTCCCGCGTCCCCGCTGGCCTCCGTGTCCACCGGTGGCGGCGTTTCCTGGGCGCCTGCAGGGCGGCCTGTGCGGCCCGAGGGCTGCTGGCTCGGCCGAGCTGGATCTCGCTGGCCTGGGGAGAGGAGGGCTCGGGCCTGTCCCTGTGGGATGTCCCCTCCTCAGTCCTGTTGCCTCCTACTCCCTCCTGGGCCAGGTGACCAAGAACATGGCGCAGGTGACCAAAGCCCTGGACCGAGCGCTGAGCAGCATGGACCTGCAGAAGGTGTCTGCGGTGATGGACAAGTTCGAGCAGCAGGTGCAGAACCTGGACGTGCACACCTCGGTAAGTCGCCCCTTCCAGGCAGGCGGCCAGCGCGTTGGGAGGGCGGCTTGTGTGGCGGCCACACATTGCTCCCTCCCTGGCCTTAGCAGGTGTCCTCTGTGCTGAGCCCCGGCGGGGCCGCCTCCGCGTCCCTGACCCCTTGTCAGGGTCCCGACAGCACACAGTGCGAGCACAGGAGGCCTGGGCCGGGGGGCCAGCGAGCTCCCGGTGGGGTGGCCGGAAACACTCCCTGCCTGACACCCAGAGGCTGGAGAGCGTGGCAGTGGGGAGCCAGCAGGAAATGAGATGGTGGCTGTGGTGTGGCCGGGGCCCCGCGAGGCTGCGGTGGGGGCTCCCGGGCTTGGCCTGACTGCCCAGTGCCTGGCCCTCAGGTGATGGAGGACTCCATGAGCTCGGCCACCACGCTGACCACGCCACAGGAGCAGGTGGACAGCCTCATCGTGCAGATCGCAGAGGAGAACGGCCTGGAGGTGCTGGACCAGCTCAGCCAGCTGCCCGAAGGCGCGTCTGCCGTGGGCGAGAGCTCCGTGCGCAGCCAGGAGGACCAGCTGTCCCGCAGGTGGGTTCGCTCGAGCTCTGCGGCTCCCGTGAGGCAGGGGCTGGCGGCGACTGGAGGGCAGGGTGTGACATGCAGTTTCGGCGGCGGGGCCCCGGTCCTTCTGAGGAGATGCCCAGCCCAGAACCCACCCCACCCCACAGCACGATGCAGGCACCGAGGGAGGTGGCTCCTGCCCAGCTTCCTAAGTTTCTGAGTTTAAGTGAAACCCCTTCTGCATCAAGTCCTGAGCTCTCCCTGCCCCGGTTCACGTCCGCTCTGTGCATCAGGCGTGTTGCTCCCGTCCACAGCTCACAGTGCAGAGGGTTGCGCATGGCTGTTTCCAGCGCCTCTCCTGCGTGTCAGCTAGAATCGCCCTGAGAAGCCGGACTCGGGGGGGGGGGGGAGGAGGGCGGAGAGGGCGGCGGGGTGCCGAGGCCGCCTTCCCTCCTGGCAGCGCTGCTGTGCTTTGCAGGTTGGCTGCCCTGAGGAATTAGGAGCCGCGCAGGCAGCTCCAGGCCCGCGAGCCCTGCCTCTCGCCTTCGCGCCGACCCTGTAGCAGCGTCAGCCCTCACTGCTCTCCGCACTCGCCCGCCGGGCCTGGAACCCTCCTGTCCTCCCAGGCTGGGCGGCGGGTGCGTTTGCACAAACTTCTGACTTTCGTGGGTGGTTTCTGTGACTTTGGGCCAAGCAGCTGGAGGGTCTGTGGGCTCCCTCTGTGCCCCAGTCTGTGGGGATGCCCTGTGATAGCAGGTGTGCTGCTGACCAGCAGCAGTGGGGTTGGGGTCCCCTTGCCAGGCGGTACCTGGAGCCCCCCCAGCAGCGGGCAGGCCCCCCCCACCCCTAGACAGACACGGGCAAGGCCCCAGGACGTGTGGGGGACGCCCTCGAGGGCCACCCAGCAAACACGTCCCCCGCGGCCTTTGCAGAACGTCCAGGGGTGGGGTCCTGTCCCCTCCAGCCTGGTCCTGCCCTCTGCTGCTGGCTGAGCCCCTGGGGGAAGCTGGCCCCGGGTCCAGGCGTGCCCACTCTGGGGCACGTCCTCACTCTCCTGCCTGTGGAGGGCCTGGGGTGTGGGGTGACCCCTTGGAGCCCCGTCAGCCACACAATCACATCTGGTACTAAACTGCAGTGCCTCTTCCAACGGCCCCTCCTGCCTGGGCTCACACCCTTGACCTTGGAAGCCGGAGTGGCTGATAGCCCAGAGAGCCACCCTTGGGGGGAGGCCCCCCCCCCCCCCGTGGCTGCGTGTCCAGGACAGCAGCAGGTCGCCCCGATGACCTGCGAGGACGGCCAGGAGACGGCTGCACTTCCCGTTCTTCACGGTCCTGAAGTTTACTTTGTTTTCCTGAAGCTGTTTGGTTTGTTTTGTTTTTTTGTGTGTTTTGGGGTTTCTTTTTTGCCAAAATACAAGGAGCAAGCGGCAGGGGGGAGCGTTGGGTCTGCGTCCTCCTCTGTGGAGCTGCGCGGTGGGTGCGGCCAGGCCGGCTCTGCACAGCTGACCGCCGGCCAGCCCTTCCCAGAGGCTCCGCTGTCCAGTCGCCTCACACCTTCACCTTGGCTCCTGCGCTTGCTTCTTCCTGGACGTGGGAGCCGTGGTGTCCGTGCAGTGGGCGGCGTTGGGCAGCCGAAGGGGCGAGGGCTGTGGGTGAGACCTGGCGTTCTCCTGCCTTACTCCCTGGCCGTGCCCTTCGGGGCGCCCACGTCTGGGGGTTCAGAGGTTGTGGGTTTCTGGGACCCGGGTCGGGGGCGGGGAGGCCGTGGCTCATGGAAGGCAGTGGGCGTGTGTGCCCTTTTCCTAAAATGCTACTGTAAATAAAAGTTGATTGAGACATTGCTTTAGGTTTGCTTCAGTGGCTTTGGGGCTGGGGGGGGGGGTTAGGTGGGCCCCCCAGTGGCCATCCGGCCCCCCACGCAGGAGGCTGAGGGATCTGGGAGGACAGCAGGCAGGGTCCAGGGAATCGGATTCTCAGGCCCCAGACAGACAGAATCTGGGGGTTTTACCTTGAAATAATTTTAAACATAATGTGGTTGAGACTATTTCAGGACGAGTATTAAAGCCTTTCTCATGCCGCCAGGGTCCCCTCCCACCGCCTGACAGCCCCCCAGAAACAGCCCCGGCGTAGTGGGGTGATGAGCAGATACCCACACATGTCCTTTCTGGTCACTTTGGATCCTCCGGGGGAGGTGCTAGCTGGGGATGAGGCAGGGCTGTGCCATGAGACCCCCAGCTGCTCCCACGGCCTAGGGGGGTTCACGCCTCCCCCCAGGGGCTGGGGAGCGAATAGCGGCTGCCAGGTGGCTGCCAGGGTCGCGGGGCCACGCTGGGCAGGGCCGCTGAGCAGAGGAATTCCTGCCCGTCGGGTGTCCCTGTCGAGGGCACGTTCTCGGGCCTGGAGAGGGCTCTGACCTGGTGGGGCCCCACCGGGATCAGTCACCCACGAGAATATTCATCTCAAGACACAGGCGCCGAATATCCAGCGGGAGGTGCTGTTCCCCCCCCCCCCCATGTGTGCGCTCTGCCCAGGCGGGCGGAGGGCGGGACCAAGTTCACTGTGAGGAGCCCCTGCAGGTGGCCCCGGAGACGTCTGCTGTCCTCGCCTCCAATCTGTCAGGAGGCTGAGCCAAGAGGGTGCGTGCACGTGTGTGGGTGCATGTGGGTGCATGTAGGTGTGTGTATATGCATGCATGTGTGGGTGTGTGCAGGCACAATTAGGAGGAAGTGGTGTATAGGTGGGAGTGTGCAGTGCGGGGCGGGGCGGTGGCACTGCAGCCTGGGCTGTGTTTAAAGACCCTCGCGGTGTGCATGCGAAGCCCCTGTCAGACCCGAGCCCTTCCCGGCCTGTCCTACCACCACTCGGGCCTCCTGTGCCTGGACGTCCAGCCAGGGGCCCTTTCCCAGGATGTGCCCGGGACGCGGGAGAGCCCTCCAGGATGACACCCTCAGGACGCAAAGGGCCGGTGCCTTTATTGAGGGGCCTCTGGGCCCGGCCTGAGCCCCCCACAGTGCACAGCCCAGGGGATCCCAGGGCCCTCGCAGGACAGGCCCGTCCTTGTGCGCGGGAGCAGTTCCTGGGCTCGGCTGCCCCGACGGCCAGTCACCCCTGTGCCGGGGCTTGGTCCCCAGGCTGTCACGGGAGACGCAGGCCGAGGAGGAGGGGGGTGAGGGAGGCCAGCAGGGCCGCGGGCTGGAGGTGGAGGCCGGGGGCCGCTGAGTAGCCATAGCTCGTCCGGCAGGAGCTGTCCAGGGAATTCTGCTCGATGGGCGTCTCCTCGGGGTCCCGGGCGTGGTTGCTGGCCTGGGGACAGACAGGGTTGGCTGCCTGCTGCCGCCGGCTGGGGAGGGGCTGGGGAGGGGCTGGGGAGGGGCTGGGGAGGGCGGGCGCACCACAAGCCTCACCTGCTCCACCGCCTCGAAGACCCTCAGCAGGTTGTCAGCCAGGGCGCCCCTGACCTCCGCCTCCGTCCACTGCCTCCTGAGCAGCTCGGCGACCAGGTTTGGGTACTTGGACACGTCCTCAAGCCCCACCGGGAGCCTGAGATGAAGGCCGAGAGGACCAGGCTGTGCAGCCAGGGGTCGGGGTTCTGGGGCCCCAGCCACCTGCCCATCCTGAGGCACTGGGGGTGCCGTGGGATGGCCTTTGGAGCGAGAGGTGCCGGGAAGGCCCTCAGGACACACTTCCCTCCTCCAGCCCCTCCTGGCAGGTTCCCGGGGGTCGCGACCCCCAGCTCACACACAGAACCGTCTCCGTCCTCACCTCGTAACACCGTCGAAGTCCCCACCAAAGCCGACGGCTCCGGCTCCCGCCACCTTCTTGATGTGGTCCAGGTGGTCTGGGGGGAGGCAGCCCGTGTGGGTCCCGGGAGAGGCGCCCTGCCCCCAGCCATGTGTCTGCTCGCACCCACCTACCTGCCACTTGAGACAGGTTGGCCTCCCTTTTGCAGGCGACGTAGTCATTGTAGAAGTTCACCATCACCAGGCTGCCCGTCTGCTTCTGCTCAGAGAGAGAGGAGCCGTGGGCACAGGGTTGGGGGCAGCACTGGAGCCCGGGGGGACCGCCCGGGGCAGAGCCCCCGCCCTCACCACCAGCCGGAGCACGTCGTCCGGCACGTTCCGCCGGTGCTCGCACAGCGCGAAGGCGGAGGAGTGGCTGAAGATGACGGGCGCCTGGGACTGGTTGAGCACGGCCTTCATGGTGGCCACAGACACGTGGGCCAGGTCGATGATGACGCCCAGCCGGTTCATCTCCCTCACCACGCTCTGAGGGGACACGGGGCTCAGGGGCCGGGAGCGCCGGACCCCGGTCAGGGGGCGATGGGTCAGGCGGGCTGCACTGGGTGCACTTTATTGGCACAGGCCTCTGGGGCTCACCGCTGCCCCCTGAGAGGTGCAGGCAGGGGGAGGCGTTTGGGCAGGGTCCCCTGCTGGCCTGGTTTCCGACACTCCCTGGCTGGAGGGTGGGGGCCACTGCGGTGACCAGTGGGTTCCAGCTACATGCTCAGCCCAGGACGCTCCGTTTTGCAAGCGAGGGAAACCGAGGTGCTTGCCCCTGCCACCCACCTTCCCGAAGTCGTCCGACAGGCCGCCGCTCTGGGCATCGTGGTCCCCGGTGTCCACCAGCCAGTTGTCCGCCCTGGAGGGAGGAGCGCAGTGGTCCCCGCCCACCCGCCTACCCACAGGGGCTTGCCCCAGCCACCCTCTAGCCTCGCCCACCCCCGCCCGGGCCTCCCTGGTGTCACTCACCAGGGGGTGTTGCAGCTGTGCGTGAGGGTCAGGTACCGCATGCCCAGGTGGTAGAGAGCCCGCAGGACGCCCAGGCTGCTGTCGATGGAGTGGCCGCCCTCCACCCCGATCAGACTGGCCACCTTCCTCTCCTGGAAGGCCTGTCGGATGCCTGTGAGCAGAGGCAACCGGCCGGGGCTGTGGGCACCTGGTGGCAGGTGTGCCTGGGCATCCAGGGGGAGCATACACCCCGAACGGCTGGCCAAGCTGCACCAGCAGCCTCTGCTCACTAGAGGGTGGTGTGGGGCCAGGGAGGTGGCCAGCGGCACCTACCTTGGCTGCTGGTGACACACAGGAAGGTCTCAGGGTACATCTGGCACATGCGGTGGATGACGTCAATCTGCTCCAGCGTCCTCTTCACAGCGTCTTTGTTTTGGGTGTTGCAGGGCGTGTACGCAGACCAGAACTGGGGGCCACAGGGCAGGGCTAGGACCAGAGGCTCCAGGCCGCCCCCCTCCCCATGTGAATGTCTGGTCCCCCCTCCCCAGTCTTGGAAGCCGTCCCCACAGCCTGTCCCCTCCAGGTCTGTGGCCCCAAGGAGACTGGCCAGGACCCAAGGGAGGAGGAGGGTGGACCCCAAGATGGGTGTGCGCAGGGCGGGCCGGACGGTACCTGGCCCCCCACCAAACCAGCCTTCAGCTTGGGGATGTTGGTGTGCGTGCCCGTCAGGCTGGTCAGGTTGGCGTCCTTCTGCCGAAGCTCATTGTTGAACCTGAGCAGCAGCTGCCAGGGCAGGTCGTTGTGCCTGGAGGGGCAGGAGGAGGGATAGGAGGCAGGTCCCGGTGGCCACGTGACCCTGGGGCTCCGAGCTCCCTCCCTGGCCTCTGTCCCCTGCTTCTCACACACCCAGGGCCAAGGCTGGCCCCAGGGGACACAGATTACTCATGCCCGGAGCACACCTGAGCCAGGTAACCTGCGCTGAGAGCCCTAGATGGATAGGCCTTCTGTCCGAGGTGTCCCATGCTCCTGTGCAAGCCACACAGGCCCCTGGGAGCTGATTAGCATGCAGAGTGTCAGGCCCAGCCAGACCCCCCAGTCACTCTGAGCAAGTGCACGCACACACACACGTGCATGCTCACACCACACATACACGGGCACGCACATGCCTCACACATGGGCACGCACACACACCTCACACACATGCATGCTCACACACACCACACACACACGGGCACGCACACACCACACACACATGGGCACACACACACCTCACATACACACGGGCACACACACACACCTCACACACATGCATGCTCTCACACACCACACACATGGGCACGAACACACCACACACACAAGAGCACGCACACACACCTCACACACATGCATGCTCGCACACACCACACATGCATGCTCACACACACCGCACACACACACCACACACACGGACACACACACACACACCACACACACATGCATGCTCACACACACCACACACCACACACACACCTCACATACACACGGGCACGCACACACACCTCACACACATGCATACTCACACCACACAGATGAGCACGCACACACCACACACACGGGCACGCACACACCTCACATACACGCGGGCACGCACACACACCTCACACACATGTATGCTCGCACACACCACACATGCATGCTCACACACACCACATACGGGCACGCACACACACCTCACATGCATGCTCACACACACCACATACACACGGGCACGCACACACACCTCACATGCATGCTCACACACACCACACACATGCATGCTCACACACACCACACACACGGGCACGCACACACACCTCACACGCATGCATGCTCACACACACCACACACGAGAGCATGCACCCACCTCACACACACACGGGCTCACACACACCACACACACGAGCATGCACCCACCTCACACACACACGGGCTCACACACACCACACACACGAGCATGCACACACCTCACACACACGGGCACGCACACACACCTCACACACATGCATGCTCACACACACCACACACACGGGCACACACACACCTCACACACACAGGCACGCACACACACACCTCATACACATGCATGCTCACACACACCACACACATGTGTGCATGCACACCCACACATGTGCCTGTGTACACATGGGACATCTAGGCAGGTGCCCTCTGGATCCTAATCTGGTAACAAGGGGCTGTGAGGACAGTCTGGGCCTGGAGGGGGCTTTGTCCTGGGGGCCTCCCCCCCCCCTTCCTCTGCAAGCTCCACCTCAGGCCCTGGCAGCACCCCCGCTCTCTGGGGAGGAGCAAGGGGTTCCTTGAAGGGTGAGTTTAATGGCCATGACAGGGGCTGGGCTGGGGCTCAGGCACCTTGGCTGCCCGAGTGGTGGAGAGTGGCAAGGCCACTCCCTCCCTGCAGGGGTGGGGCGTCGGGCTCTGGGCGCTGTCCCTGGGGCAGGGCCTCTGGAGGGGACAGCGCTCCTTTCCTGGGGACCCCCAGCCCCACCTCCCGCTGCCACCCCGAGGGAGGCCTTTGTCTTCCCTCCGCCCCTCAGCCTCTCCACCCTTCGCTGGAACCCCAAGTGGGGGAGGCGGCTGCCTCCGCCCGTGGGCAGCCCTCTGCCTGGGGCCCGCCGCCCGCCTCCTTAGCGTAGTGGTCCGGGCACGGTCCTCAGCGGCGGCGAGACCACTCGAGGGAAGGTGAGGCTCCCGAGTGCCGAACAGCACACACCCTCGGGCAGCTGTTGCTGGAGGCACTGCTGGTGGCCACTCTCCCCCCTTTCCTTGGTGACATGGGCACGCGGGGCGCATGGCCATTGGAAATAGAAACTTCCCGCTCCCTGGTAGCTGGGGTGGCCCTGTCACTCACTCCGCCCTGTGACAGCTCCCCAGAGCTGACCGTGACAGACGGCGTGGTTTTCCCCTTTCCCTTTTATTCCTGCAGGACGGCAGGCAGATGTGAGGGCTGGAGCTGCTGCAGCCACTTTAAACCATGAGGGGACCTGGGGACTGGTGGCCACACCAAGTTCTTGGCACATGGAGCCACACCCTCAGAACTCCCTCTGGACTTCTCTAATGTTGAAGCTACTTATTTGGGTCTCTGACCTGCAATCCACTATTTTTGTAAAAAATATATTTTATTGATTTTTTTTTACAGAGAGGAAGGGAGAGGTATAGAGAGTTAGAAACATCGATGAGAGAGAAACATCGATCAGCCGCCTCCTGCACACCCCAAACTGGGGATGTGCCCGCAACCCAGGCACATGCCCCTGACCGGAATCAAACCCGGGACCCTTCAGTCCGCAGGCCGACGCTCTATCCACTGAGCCGAACCAGTTTCGGTACCACTATTTTTTTAAAATATATTTTTGCTGATTTCAGAGAAGAAGGGAGAGGGAGAGATAGAAGCATCAATGATGAGAGAGAATCATGGATTGGCCGCCTCCTGCACGCCCCCTACTGGGGATCCAGTCCACAACCCAGGCACATGCCCTGACCAAGAATTGAACTGACCTCCTGGTTCATTGGTCGACACTCAACCACTGAGCCACCCCGGCCAGGCTGCAATAGCTATTATTGGTTTTGATTCCGTCAGCCTAGTCCTAGCCCCCCAGAATGAAGGAACAACTCCTCCAGCTCCTGCTGTGGGCATCTTCCACCTGCCCCTGCAGCACCCCCCCCGCCCCTGCAGCACTCCCCCCCGCCCCTGCAGCACCCCCCCGCCCCTGCAGCACTCCCCCCCGCCCCTGAAGCACCCCCCTCCCCCGCCCCTGCCAGACTGCGGGCCTCCAGGGCAGAGTGCACGTGTGTGCCGACACCTTGCACAGGACCCTCGGAGGCAGAGAGGAGAGCAGGGGACTCGAAGTCCAGGAAGGAGATGGAGGGAGGACGGGGGTGGGGGCAGGCAGAGTGGGGCACCTGGCACCCCTCCTCCTTTGGGGCCCCCACAGCTCACTGTCTTCTCTGCACACCCGCCCCCGGTTTTCTCTGCTTACCTTGCAGAGGCTTCTGCCCAGTAGTAACGCCTGCACATTAATGAGCAGCCAGCACATGGGGGGTGGGGGGTGGGGGGTGGGGCTCTGCTCGCACTGCCAGGCCCCCAGGGTGCACTCACGGGACCCAATCCCTGCTTTCAGCGGGGGTGGGGGGGGTGGGGGGGGAGGGTTCGAACGCTGCAGCAGACAGGCAGGGAAGGCCTGCCACTCGTCCTGGGGGGCTGAGGGGGGTGCGGATGCAGGATGAGCAGGGACCGTGTGAGCCTTGGAGGGCACTGGGATCAGCTGCAGCCACGGGTGGGGACAGGGGTGGGGACGGGGTTGAGTGAGACTAGTTCCCTCTGGCCGTGGTGCTGACAGACTTTGGCTGGAGGAAGCGGGGAGCCCGGATCACGAGGTGCCCAGCACTTGGGCCGGGGGGGGGGGCGGCGGCAGCGGGGGGAGTGAGGGCGGGGGGGGCAATGTCGATGCCCTGGGAGGTGGAAGGGGAAGATGCATGGGTGCTGCCAAGCTGGCTGTGACCTCAGAGAAAGAGTGACAGGTGGCACCAGGGTCTGGGGTGCAGGCGTGGGCACAGCCGGGACTTGGTAGGGGGCTTGAACTAGGGGGGTCCTCTGAGCGTTGAGTGAGGTCAAGCTGACCCCCCACCTGCTGGGGTCACCCCAGGTGGACACAGGAAAAGGAAGGGGCGTGAGACAGGGTCTCAGGGAGGAGGGCCAAGGCCTCCCGGGGCCTGTGGTGGACCCCACCCTCACCTACAGCGTCAGGTGAGGAAGCTGAGGCCACGGGGCTTGAGTGAGCACAACCCGGCCAGGCCCGCATGTCCCTCAGCCCAGCACCCACTCTGCGCTGGGACCTGGCCCCCGGGTGCCCCAGGGACCTCACCACGTGCCTCCTGCTCCATTCCCTATGGGCCCCCATCTGTGGAGGCCTTTGGGGGCCCTGTGAGACCCCACAGAGAACCAAGGCCAGCAAAGGGCAGGGCCCATGTTACAGCTAGAGAAACGGCGTCCAGGCAGAGGGAGGACGGTGCCTGCCTCACGTCCGGGGCACATGGCCCGGCTCCCGGCTCCCAGCTCCCAGCTCCCAGCTCCCAGCTCCCCAGCCCCAGCCCACGGAGGCCACTTACCCGTCAATGACAGGTGTGGTCTGCATAATTCTCTTTGCCTGGTCCAGAAACTGGTCAGCGGTGCAGACGGCCACCAGGGGCCAGAGCCACCAGCAGGTCCACATGGCGCAGTCCCCGGGGCCCTGGTCCCGCAGCTGCTCCGGCCTGGCTGCCTTGTGCCTGGGGACGAGCTGAGGCTGGAAGACAGTGCAGAGGCCTTTGGTCAGGCAGTGGTTGCCAGGAGGGGCCGCGTTATCAGCAATCAGCACATTCCTGGCAAGGGTGGGTAGGTGGCTGGGCGTTGCTGTCTGGACCAGGCTGAGGGGTAGTAAGAGGCTGCTGACCCCTGGGGAGGGGCCAGAATCCAGACGGAAGGACAGAGGCAGCTCGGAGGCAGCCGGCTCAGGGCTGCGCTGCTATTGCCTCCTGCACCGGGACGGGGAGCCCGTCTCAGGTCTACGAACAAGAGGGAAAAGGCACTTGAACTTTGCTCCCACCACACCCACCGGTGCCAGGGTCTGCACCCCAACGCCTGGCCTGCAGCTGCCGGCCTCCCAGGCTCCAGGCACGCGGGCTGGACTTCGGGGTGCGAGCCAGAAACCCAGACTGTCAGGGGTTCCCAGGGTGACGGCCTGTTCTCGAACCACAGACATGGCTCTACAGCTCAGGGGACGCTGGGCTGCACGAGGGTGACAGAGCGAGGCACCGGCCTGAGGCACCAGCTGGGGGCACCAGAAACCTCAGTCATCATGACGAGTAGTATTTTTTTAAAGTATATTTTTTTATTGATTTCAGAGAGGAAGGGAGAGGGAGAGAGAGAGAGAGAGAGAGAGAGAGAGAGAGAGAAACATCAATGATGAAAGAGAATCATGGATCGGCTGCCTCCTGCACGCCCCCCACTGGGGATCGAGCCCACAACCCAGGCCTGTGCCCTGACCGGGAATTGAACTGCGATCTCTTGGTTCCTAGGTTGACGCTCACCCCCTGAGCCACAATGGCCGGCTGTAGGTTTTCTGTCCACTCTGGAGTTGTCGGTCGCCTTTGTGTTCGGAACTCTGTGCTTTAACTTGCAGTTTCCGGGTGATTTTCAGACCTGGAGACTTCCTCCCTTTCTGTTCTTGAGCTTCTTTCGTTGGGGCTGGCGCTCCGACCCTCCCCTGGCCACAGCCCCGTGGGCAGCAGGCGTCTGTAATGTCGGGCCTCTGCAGGTCTCAGCTCCGCTTCTGTGCACGGGGTGTGGTGGGTGCGGGAGCCCAGTGCCGTCCAAGTTCCGCTTTGCCTCATCCTTGGGGCTGCGCTCCTCCCAGACAGGCCTGGGCTCCGGGCTGTGTCCATGCCGCCGGCGCAGCATTCGGTCCCAGCCCGAGGCCCTGCCTTTCTCGAGAGAAGCATGGGGCCCCCGGTCCTCGCTGCCTCTCACTCGGAGACCCGCCCTCACGAGTTGGCGCCCGTGTTTTCTCTCCTGTTTTAGCTTCTCTTCTGCGTTTGTCCTGTTCCCGTCTCCTTCACCTACTAGCTCCTTCCAGGAATTCTATAGCCAACGCCCGAGAGCGGTTTTGCTCTTGCGTGCGCTGCGGTGGCTGTGATGTGTCCCGCGGCTCCACTGGTGATGGGAGCAGCACTGTGGGCTTCAGAGGGTTTGTCCCCTGCGGGCTGGACTCTCCTCCTCCTTTGTTTGTTTGTTGTGATGTTGTGACCTGTGGTTTCCTTTGCAGCCTCTCCGCGCTGCGCGCAGCAGGCGGTCTGGGCGGTCGCTCCCCTCCCCATTCCGCGTCAGGGTCAGGAACGTGGCTGCAGCCGCGGGGGAGCTGGCGGAGCTGGCGGGGCTGTGCACGCTGCCCGCTCAAGCTCCGTGCAAAGGGGCGAGCCGCCCGCCTTCGAGGGCCCGGTGCCCGAGCTGGACTCCTGAGCTTCTGCTTCCGATTCTGATTCCTGCCCCGCGGTCACCTGCCACCTGGAGGTGAGGCTCAGGGGGGAGCGGCCTGGCCCCCACGGGCTCGCCTGACAGTGCAGCTTCGACCTCCTCTCGGGAGGCGGTGGCCCGAGGGCCAGCTGTCCACCACCTGGGCCGGCCTCCTGGAACCCCCCTGGGAACCTGGCTTAGCTAGTTTCTTGTTCGCTTGTTTGTTTTTAATCCTCACCCGAGGGTATTTTTCCATTGATTTTTAGAGGGAGTGGGAGAGAGAGGGAGAGACAGAGAGAAGCGTCCACGTGAGAGACACATCGATGGGTTGCCTCCTGCGGGCGCCCCTACCAGGGCCCCGGCTGGGGAGGAGCCTGCAACTGAGGTACGTGCACGTGACTGGAATCGAACCCGGAACCCTTTGTTCCGCAGGCTGACGCTCTACCCCCTGAGCCGAACAGGCCAGGGCTGCTTAGCTGGTCTTGCCAGCAGCCCCCACGTGGCCCCAGCCAGACCTGAGCCTTCAGGTGGCCCCAGCCTGCCTCCCGCTTTCCCGGCTGAGGCCCAGACCCCCATGAATGTGCAGCTCAGGGGCTGGTGGCTTCCCCACGTCCTCTTGGTGGTCCGGCCCTGACCACTCTCCCTGGTGGCCGCACAGCCTGGCCGCCCTGTAACCCGGCACAGTGGCGGGTCCTCCGTTAGGGACGCCCCGGGAGGAGGTGGCTCCGGCCTTATCTCGCTGCCTCCCCCATCCCAGAAGCCACCCTCTTAGCCCTTGACCTGGCACCGGTGACCCCTGCTCCAGCCGCCCTCCATCCATCGCCGGAGAACCCCGGAACCCAGCCTGCGGGCCCCCCTCCCCGGCCCCTGATGCACTCACCTGCCTGTCTCCCCCAGTTCAAGCTCAGAGGCTTCACTGGGTACACAGCAGGCGCCCACTAACGGATGCCCGCAGGCGCACCCTCCCCCAGGTGGCTCCGGAGGTCGGGGATCACGGAGGCGAGGCCCCGGCCCCGTCGGGAGCCCCGACT